>NW_027513473.1:0-33063 GCF_048772815.1 Callospermophilus lateralis
CACCAACATTGGGTGAAAAAATATTTGCTGGTTATTCGGGATCTCGTAATTTCTTGGAAGCTTGGCAACCCCTTTCAATGAAAGTGCTTTTGCACAGTCTGTGCTTAGGGCTACATGAAGCGGAAACAAATCATTGAGACAAAACTTAGAACTCCTTTATTTTGTCAACTTTCAAAGAGCTACTACAAACCATGTTGTATTTAGAGTTCCAAATTCAGCTATCTATATAGGAGAGAACAAAATGAAACCTAAAAATAAAAACTGCTACTGTAGACGAACGCTTCAACCTAGAAGAAGAAAATTTGGTGAGCCAAGTAGGATTTGTGTACTGATTATTACCACCAACTATCATCAAGATTGGGTGAAAAAATATTTACTGGTATTTCGGAATCTCGTTATTTCTTAGAAGCTTGGCAACCCCTCTCAATGAAAATGCTTTTCCACAGACTGTGCCTAGGCTACTTGAAGACGGAAACCAAACCATAGAGACAAAACTGAGAACTCCTTTCTTTCGTCCTGTTTCAAAGAGCTACTACAAACCATGTTGGATTTAGTGTTCCAAATTCATCTATCTATATAGGACAGAACAGAGGGAAACCTAAATATAAAAACTGCTACTGTAGAGGAACGCTTCATCCTAGAAGACCAAAATTTGGTGAGCCAAGTGGGATTTGTGTACTGATCATTACCACCAAGTATCATCAAGATTGGGTGAAAAAATATTTGCTGGTATTTCGGAAACTCGTTATTTCTTAGAAGCTTGGCAGACCATCTCAATGAAAGTGCTTTTCCACAGTTTTTCCTAAGGCTACTTGAAGAGGAAACAAACCATAGAGACAAAACTGAGAACTCCTTTATTTTGTCATATGTCAAAGTGCTACTACAAACCATGTTGAATTTAGAGTTCCAAATTCATCTATCTATATAGGAGAGAACAGAGAGAAACCTAAATATAAAAACTGCTACTGTAGACGAACGCTTCAACCTAGAAGAACAAAATTTGGTGAGCCAAGTGGGATTTGTGTAATGATCATTACCACCAAGTATCATCAAGTTTGGGTGATAAAATATTTGCTGGTATTTCGGAAACTCGTAATTTCTTAGAAGCTTGGCAACCGCTCTCAATGAAAGTGCTTTTCCACAGTCTGTGCCCAGGGCTACTTGAAGAGGAAACAAACCATAGAGAAAAAACTGAGAACTCCTTTATTTTGTCAAGTTTCAAAGAGCTACTACAAACCATGTTAGATTTAGAGTTCCAAATTCATCTATCTATATAGGAGAGAACAGATGGAAAACTAAATATAAAAACTGCTACTGTAGACGAACGCTTCAACCTACAACAACAAAATTTGGTGAGCCAAGTGGGATTTGTGTACTGATCATTAGTAACAAGTATCATCAAGATTGGGTGAAAAAATATTTGCTGGTATTTCGGAAACTCGTTATTTCTTAGAAGCTTGGCAACCCCTCTCAATGAAAGTGCTTTTCCACAGTCTGTGCATAGGGCTACTTGAAGACGAAACAAACCATAGAGACAAAACTGAGAACTCATTTATTTTGTCAAGTTTCAAAGAGCTAGTACAAATCATGTTGGATTTTGAGTTCCAAATTCATCTATCAATATATGAGAGAACAGCGGGAAAACTAAATATAAAAATTGCTACTGTATACGAACGCTTCAACCTAGAAGAACAAAATTTGGTGAGCCAAGTGGGATTTGTGTACTGATCATTACCACCAAGTATCATCAAGATTGGGTGAAAAAATATTTGAGGTATTTCGGAAACTCCTTATTTCTTGGAAGCTTGGCAACCATCTCAATGAAAGTGCTTTTCCAAGTGTGTGCCTAGTGCTTTTTGAAGATTAAACAACCCATACAGAAAAAACTGAGAACTCCTTTATTTTGTCAAGTTTCAACGACCTACTACAAACCATGTTTTATTTAGAGTTCCAAATTCATCTATCTATATAGGAGAGAACAGAGGGAAACCTAAATATAAATACTGTTACTGTAGACAAACGCTTCAACCTAGAATAACAAAATTTGGTGAGCCAAGTGGGAAATGTGTACTGATCATTAGCACCAATTATCATCAAGATTGGGTGAAAAAATATTTGCTGGTATTTTGGAAACTCGTTATTTCTTAGAAGCTTGGCAACCCCTCTCAATGAAAGTGCTTTTCCACAGTCTGTGCCTAGGACTACTTGAAGAGGAAACAAACCATAGAGACAAAACTGAGAACTCCTTAATTTTTTCAAGTTTCAAAGCGCTACTACAAACCATGTTGGATTTAGAGTTCCAAATTCATCTATCTATATATGAGAGAACAGAGTGAAACCTAAATATAAAAACTGCCACTGTATACGAACGCTTCAACCTAGAAGAACAAAATTTGGTGAGCCAAGTGGGATTGGTGTCCTGATCATTACCACCAAGTATCATCAAGATTGGGTGAAAAAATATTTGCTGGTATTTCGGAAACTCGTTATTTCTTAGAAGCTTGGCAGACCATCTCAATGAAAGTGCTTTTCCACAGTTTTTCCTAAGGCTACTTGAAGAGGAAACAAACCATAGAGACAAAACTGAGAACTCCTTTATTTTGTCATATGTCAAAGTGCTACTACAAACCATGTTGAATTTAGAGTTCCAAATTCATCTATCTATATAGGAGAGAACAGAGAGAAACCTAAATATAAAAACTGCTAGTGTAGACGAACGCCTCAACCTAGAAGAACATAATTTGGTGAGCCAAGTGGGATTTGTGTAATGATCATTACCACCAAGTATCATCAAGATTGCGTGAAAAAATATTTGCTGGTGTTTCGGAAACTCGTAATTTCTTAGAAGCTTGGCAACCCCTATCAATGAAAGTGCTTTTCCACAGTCTGTGCCTAGGGCTACTTAAAGAGGAAACAAACCATAGAGACAAAACTGAGAACTCCTTTATTTTGTCAAGTTTCAAAGTGCTACTACAAACCATGTTGGATTTAGAGTTCCAAATTCATCTATCTATATAGGAGAGAACAGAGGGAAACGTAAATATAAAAACTGCTACTGTAGACGAACGCTTCAACCTAGAGGAACAAAATTGGTGAGCCAAGTGGGATTTGTGTACTGATCATTAGCACCAAGTATCATCAAGATTGGTTGAAAAAATATTTGCTGGTATTTCAGAAACTCGTAATTTTTTAGAAGCTTGGCAACCCCTCTCAATGAAAGTGCTTTTCCACAGTCTGTGCCTAGGGCTACTTTAAGAGGAAACAAGCCATGGAGACAAAACTGAGAACTCCTTTATTTTGTCAAGTTTCAAAGAGCTACTACAAACCATGTTGGATTTAGAGTTCCAAATTCATCTATCTATATATGAGAGAACAGAGGGAAACCTAAATATAAAAACTGCTACTCTAGACGAACGCTTCAACCTAGAAGAACAAAATTTGGTGAGCCAAGTGGGATTTGTGTACTGATCATTAGCAACAAGTATCATCAAGATTGGGTGAAAAAATATTTGCTGGTATTTCGGAAACTCGTTATTTCTTACAAGCTTGGCAACCCCTCTCAATGAAAGTGCTTTTCCACAGTCTGTGCCTAGGGCTACTTGAAGACGACACAAACCATAGAGACAAAACTGAGAACTCCTTTATTTTGTCAAGTTTCAAAGAGCTACTACAAATCATGTTGGTTTTAGAGTTCCAAGTTCATCTATCTATATAGGAGAGAACAGAGAGAAACCTAAATATAAAACCTGCTACTGTAGACAAACGCTTCAACCTAGAAGAACAAAATTTGGTGAGCCAAGTGGGATTTGTGTACTGATCATTACCACCAAGTATCATCAAGATTGGGTGAAAAAATATTTGCTGGTATTTCGGAAACTCGTTATTTCTTAGAAGCTTGGCAGACCATCTCAATGAAAGTGCTTTTCCACAGTGTGTGCCTAGGGCTACTTGAAGAGGAAACAAACCATAGAGACAAAAGTGAGAACTCCTTTATTTTGTCATATTTCAAATAGCTACTACAAACGATGTTGGATTTAGAGTTCCATATTCATCTAACTATATAGGAGAAAACAGAGGGAAACCTAAATATAAATACTGCTACTGTAGACGATCGCTTCAACCTAGAAGAACAAAATTTGGTGAGCCAAGTGGGATTTGTGTACTGATCATTACCACCAAGTATCATCAAGATTGGGTGAAAAAATATTTGCTGGTATTTTGGAAACTCGTTATTTCTTAGAAGCTTGGCAACCCATCTCAATGAAAATGCATTTCCACAGTGTGTGCCTAGGGCTACTTGAAGAGGAAACAAACCATAGAGACAAAACTAAGAACTCCTTTATTTTGTCAAGTTTCAAAGAGCTACTACAAACCATGTTGGATTTAGAGATCCAAATTCATCTAACTATATAGGAGAGAACAGAGGGAAACCTAAATATAAAAAGTGCTACTGTAGACGAACGCTTCAACCTAGAAGAACAAAATTTGGTGAGCAAGTGGGATTTGTGTACTGATCATTACCACCAAGTATCATCAAGATTGGTGAAAAAATATTTGCTGGTATTTTGGAAACTCGTTATTTCTTAGAAGCTTGGCAACCCCTCTCAATGAGAGTGCTTTTCCACAGTCTGTGCCTAGGGCTACTTGAAGAGGAAACAAGCCATAGAGACAAACCTGAGAACTCCTTTATTTTGTCAAGTTTCAAAAAGCTACTACAAACCATGTTGTATTTAGAGTTCCAAATTAATCTATCTATATATGAGAGAACAGAGGGAAACCTAAATATAAAAACTGCTACTGTAGACGAACGCTTCAACCTAGAAGAATAAAATTTGGTGAGCCAATTGCGATTTGTGTACTGATCATTAGCAACAAGTATCATCAAGATTGGGTGAAAAAATATTTGCTGGTATTTCGGAAACTTGTTATTTCTTAGAAGCTTGGCAACCCCTCTCAATGAAAGTGCTTTTCCACAGTCTGTGCCTAGGGCTACTTGAAGACGAACAAACCATAGAGACAAAACTGAGAACTCCTTTATTTTGTCAGGTTTCAAAGAGCTACTACAAACCATGTTGGATTTAGAGTTCCAAGTTCATCTATCTATATAGGAGAGAACAGAGAGAAACCTAAATATAAAAACTGCTACTGTAGACGAACCTTCAACCTAGAAGAACAAAATTTGGTGAGCCAAGTGGGATTTGTTTACTTATCATTACCACCAAGTATCATCAAGATTGGGTGAAAAAATATTTGCTGGTATTTCGGAAACTCGTTATTTCTTAGAAGCTTGGCAACCCCTCTCAATGAAAGTGCTTTTCCACAGTCTGTGCCTACGGCTACTTGAAGACGAAACAAACCATAGAGACAAAACTGAGAACTCCTTTATTTTGTCAAGTTTCAAAGAGCTAGTACAAACCATGTTGGATTTTGAGTTCCAAATTCATCTAACAATATATGAGAGAACAGCGGGAAAACTAAATATAAAAACTGCTACTGTATACGAACGCTTCAACCTAGAAGAACAAAATTTGGTGAGCCAAGTGGGATTTGTGTACTGATCATTACCACCAAGTATCATCAAGATTGGGTGAAAAAATATTTGCTGGTATTTCGGAAACTCGTTATTTCTTGGAAGCTTGGCAAACCATCTCAATGAAAGTGCTTTTCCACAGTGTGTGCCTAGTGCTTTTTGAAGATTAAACAAACCATACAGAAAAAACAGAGAACTCTTTTATTTTGTCAAGTTTCAAAGACCTACTACAAACCATGTTTTATTTAGA
Organism: Callospermophilus lateralis; assembly: GCF_048772815.1. Lineage (NCBI taxonomy): Eukaryota > Metazoa > Chordata > Mammalia > Rodentia > Sciuridae > Callospermophilus > Callospermophilus lateralis. The sequence continues at coordinate 5,781 of NW_027513473.1, forward strand.
GTTCCAAATTCATCTAACTATATAGGAGAGAACAGAGGGAAACCTAAATATAAAAACTGCAACTGTAGACGAAAGGTTCAACCTAGAAGAACAAAATTTGGTGAGCCAAGTGGGATTTGTGTAGAGATCATTACCACCAAGTATCATCAAGATTGGGTGAAAAAATATTTGCTGGTATTTCGGAAACTCGTTATTTCTTAGAACATTGGCTCCCCCTCTCAATGAAAGTGCTAATCCACCTTCTGTGCCTAGGGCTACTTGAAGACGAAACAAACCATAGAGACAAAACTGAGAACTCCTTTCTTTCGTCCTGTTTCAAAGAGCTACTACAAACCATGTTGGATTTAGTGTTCCAAATTCATCTATCTATATAGGACAGAACAGAGGGAAACCTAAATATAAAAACTGCTACTGTAGAGGAACGCTTCATCCTAGAAGACCAAAATTTGGTGAGCCAAGTGGGATTTGTGTACTGATCATTACCACCAACTATCATCAAGATTGGGTGAAAAAATATTTGCTGGTATTTCGGAAACTCGTAATTTCTTAGAAGCTTGGCAACCCCTCTCAATGAAAGTGCTTTTCCACAGTCTGTGCCTAGGGCTCCTTGAAGATTAAACAAACCATAGAGACGAAACTGAGAACTCCTTTATTTTGTCAAGTTTCAAAGACCTACTACAAACCATGTTTTATTTAGAGTTCCAAATTCAACTATCCATATAGGAGAGAACAGAGGGAAACCAAAATATAAAAAGTGCTACTGTAGACGAACGCTTCAACCTAGAAGAACAAAATTCGGTGAGCCAAGTGGGATTTGTGTACTGATCATTAGTAACAAGTATCATCAAGATTGGGTGAAAAAATATTTGCTGGTATTTCGGAATCTCCTTATTTCTTAGAAGCTTGGCAACCCCTCTCAATGAAAGCGCTTTTCCACAGTCTATGCCTAGGGCTACTTGAAGAGGAAACAAGCCATAGAGACAAAATTGAGAACTCCTTTATTTTGTCAAGTTTCAAAGACCTAATACAAACCATGTTGGATTTAGAGTTCCAAATTCATCTATCTATATAGGAGAGAACAGAGGGAAACCTAAATATAAAAACTGCTACTATAGACGAATGCTTCAACCTAGAAGAACAAAATTTGGTGAGCCAAGTGGGATTTGTGTACTGATCATTACCACCAAGTATCATCAAGATTGGGTCAAAAAATATTTGCAGGTATTTCGGAACCTCGTTATTTCTTAGAAGCTTGGCAGACCATCTCATTGAAAATGCTTTTCCACAGTGTGTGCCTAGGGCTACTTGAAGAGGAAACAAACCATAGAGACAAAACTGAGAACTCCTTTATTTTGTCATATTTCAAAGTGCTACTACAAACCATGTTGAATTTAGAGTTCCAAATTCATCTATCTATATAGGAGAGAACAGAGTGAAACCTAAATATAAAAACTGCTACTGTAGACGAACGCTTCAAACTAGAAGAGCAAAATTTGGAGAGCCAAGTGGGATTTGTGTACTGATCATTACCACCAAGTATCATCAAGATTGGGTGAAAAAATATTTGCTGGTATTACGGAAACTCGTAATTTCTTAGAAGCTTGGCAACCCCTCTCAATGAAAGTGCTTTTCCACAGTCTGTGCCTATGGCTCTTTGAAGAGGATACAAAACATAGAGACAAAACTGAGAACTCCTTTATTTTGTCAAGTTTCAAAGAGCTACTACAAACCATGTTGGATTTAGAGTTCCAAATTCATCTAACTATATAGGAGAGAACAGAGGGAAACCTAAACATAAAAACTGCTACTGTAGAGGAACGCTTCAACCTAGAAGAACAAAATTTGGTGAGCCAAGTGGGATTTGTGTACTGATCATTACCACCAAGTATCATCAGGATTGGGTGAAAAAATATTTCCTGGTATTTCGGAAACTCGTAATTTCTTAGAAGCTTGGAAACCCCCTCAATGAAAGTGCTTTTTTACAGTCTGTGCCTAGGGCTACTTGAAGACGAAACAAACCATAAAGAAAAAACTGAGAACTCCTTTATTTTGTCAAGTTTGAAAGAGCTAGTACAAACCATGTTGGATTTAGAGTTCGAATTCATCTATCAATATAGGAGAGAACAGAGGGAAACCTAAATATAAAAACTGCTACTGTAGACGAACGCTTCAACCTAGAATAACAAAATTTGGTGAGCCAAGTGGGATATATGTAATGATCATTAGCACCAAGTATCATCAAGATTATGTGAAAAAATATTTGCTGGTATTACGGAAACTCCTTATTTCTAGAAGCTTGGCAACCCCTCTCAATGAAAGCGCTTTTCCACAGTCTATGCCTAGGGCTACTTGAAGAGGAAACAAGCCATAGAGACAAAACTGAGAACTCCTTTATTTTGTCAAGTTTCAAAGAGCTACTACAAACCATGTTGGATTTAGAGTTCCAAATTCATCTATCTATATATGAGAGAACAGAGGAAAACCTAAATATAAAAACTGCTACTATAGACGAATGCTTCAACCTAGAAGAACAAAATTTGGTGAGCCAAGTGGGATTTGTGTACTGATCATTAGCAACATGTATCACCAAGATTGGGTGAAAAAATATTTGCTGGTATTTCGGAAACTCGTTATTTCTTAGAAGCTTGGCAACCAATCTCAATGAAAGAGCTTTTCCACAGTCTGTGCCTAGGGATACTTGAAGACGAAACAAACCATAGAGACAAAACTGAGAACTTCTTTATTTTGTTAAGTTTCAAAGAGCTACTACAAACCATGTTTTATTTAGAGTTCAAAATTCATCTATCTATATAGGAGAGAACACAGGGAAACCTAAATATAAAAACTGCTACTGTAGACGAACGCTTCAACCTAGAATAACAAAATTTGGTGAGCCAAGTGGGAAATGTGTAATGATCATTAGCACCAAGTATCATCAAGATTATGTGAAAAAATATTTGCTGGTATTTTGGAAACTACTTATTTCTTAGAAGCTTGGCCACCCCTCTCAATGAAAGTGCTTTTCCACAGTCTGTGCCTAGGGCTACTTGAAGAGGAAACAAGCCATAGAGACAAAACTGAGAACTCCTTTATTTTGTCAAGTTTCAAAGAGCTAGTACAAACCATGTTGGATTTTGAGTTCCAAATTCATATATCTATATATGAGAGAACAGAGGGAAACCTAAACATAAAAACTGCTACTGTAGACGAACGCTTCAACCTAGAAGAACAAAATTTGGTGAGCCAAGTGGGATTTGTGTACTGATCATTACCACCAAGTATCATCAAGATTGGGTGAAAAAATATTTGCTGGTATTTCGGAAAATCGTTATTTCTTAGAAGCTTGGCAGACCATCTGAATGAAAGTGCTTTTCCACAGTGTGTGCCTAGGGCTACTTGAAGAGGAAACAAACCATAGAGACAAAACTGAGAACTCCTTTATTTTGTCATATTTCAAAGAGGTACTACAAACCATGTTGGATTTAGAGTTCCAAATTCATCTAACTATATAGGAGAGAACAGAGGGAAACCTAAATATAAAAACTGCTACTGTAGACGAACGCTTCAACCTAGAAGAACAAAATTTGGTGAGCCAAGTGGGATTTGTGTACTGATCATTAGCAACAAGTATCATCAAGATTGGGTGAAAAAATATTTGCTGGTATTTCGGAAACTCGTAATTTTTTAGAAGCTTGGCAACCCCTCTCAATAAAAGTGCTTTTCCACAGTCTGTGCCTAGGGCTCCTTGAAGATTAAACAAACCATAGAGACAAAACTGAGAACTCCTTTATTTTGTCAAGTTTCAAAGACCTACTACAAACCATGTTTTATTTAGAGTTCCAAATTCATCTATCTATATATGAGAGAACAGAGGGAAACCTAAGTATAAAAACTGCTAGTGTAGACGAACGCTTCAACCTAGAAGAACAAAATTTAGTGAGCCAAGTGGGATTTGTGTACAGATCATTAGCAACAAGTATCATCAAGATTGGGTGAAAAAATATTTGCTGGTATTTCGGAAACTCGTTATTTCTTAGAAGCTTGGCAACCCCTCTCAATGAAGTGCTTTTCCACAGTCTGTGCCATAGCTACTTGAAGAGGAAATAAACCATACAGACAAAACGGAGAACTACTTTTTTTTGTCAAGTTTCAAAGAGCTACAACAAAACATGTTGTATTTAGAGTTCCAAATTCACCTATCAATATAGGAGAGAACAGAGGGAAACCTAAATATAAAAACTGCTACTGTAGACGAACGCTTCAACCTAAGAACAAAATTCGGTGAGCCAAGTGGAATTTGTGTACTGATCATTACCACCATGTATCATCAAAGTTGGGTGAAAAAATATTTGCTGGTATTTCAGAAACTCGTTATTTCTTTGAAGCTTGGCAACCCCTCTCAATGAAAGTGCTTTTGCGCAGTCTGTGCCTAGAGCTACTAGAAGAGGAAACAAACCATAGAGACTAACCTGAGAACTCCTTTATTTTGTCAAGTTTCAAAGAGCTACTACAAACCATGTTGGATTTAGAGTTCCAAATTCATCTATCTATATAGGAGAGAACAGAGTGAAACCTAAACATAAAAACTGCTACTGTAGACGAACGCTTCAACCTAGAAGAACAAAATTTGGTGAGCCAAGTGGGATTTGTGTACTGATCATTAGCACCAAGTATCATCAAGATTGGGTGAAAAAATATTTGCTGTTATTTCGGAAACTCGTTATTTCTTAGAAGATTGGCAACCCCTCTCAATGAAAGTGCTTTTCCACAGTCTGTGCCTAGGGCTACTTGAAGACGAAACAAACCATAGAGACAAAACTGAGAACTCCTTTATATTCTCAAGTTTCAAAGAGTTACTACAAACCATGTTGGATTTAGAGTTCCAAATTCATCTAACTATATACGAGAGAACAGAGGGAAACCTAAATATAAAAACTGCTACTGTAGACGAACGCTTCATCCTAGAAGAACAAAATTTGGTGAGCCAAGTGGGAAATGTGTAATGATCATTAGCACCAAGTATCATCAAGATTATGTGAAAAAATATTTGCTGTTATTTCGGAAACTCGTTATTTCTTAGAGCTTGACAACCCCTCTCAATTAAAGTGCTTTTCCACAGTCTGTGCCTAGGGCTACTTGAAGAGGAAACAAGCCATAGAGACAAAACTGAGAACTCCTTCATTTTGTCAAGTTTCAAAGAACTACTACAAACCATGTTGGATATAGAGTTCCAAATTCATCTATCTATATATGAGAGAACAGAGGGAAACCTAAATATAAAAACTGCTACTGTATTCTCTGGTGCAGTTGTCAAAGTGCACATCTGCACATCTGATGAGATTTACTTCCCAATGGCCACCAATATCTAAAGCCAGCTCAACTAGGTTCCCAATTCAATGACAGAAGTATTCCACCTATCCTAAAGAAGTTACTCCATCAGCATTCCACAGTTATCTGTATAAACAGCAACAATTTTGATCTATGATCGACATGTGAACATCTAATAAATATTAAAACAATTAAAACTATAGATTAAAATGCAGATCCCTCATAGAGTTAAGTGATGTCATTTTGGTACATTCACCATTATTGTACTTTATTTAATAAAGAAATACATTTGCCCTTGCAAAAATAGCAATTGCAAGTTTACAAATAAAACCACAGACCTCAAAGTCATGATGCTAAATCTTCAACTTATAACGGACAAAAGTAAAGATTTGTTTACAAGTGGTCCATGGCACTATAATTAGAATAAAACATATCAAAAGGTCACAGGAGATTAAAGAATAGGTTTATTGACAATAATTTCATAAATATTCTAAAGAAAATTCCTAAATTTCTAAACTTAAAATGTGGCAGCGGCTGATCGGTGCCCTGTTCAAAAGGCTGGTTTTTTTCAGCTCATTTCCTTAACACATGGAACAAAGTGCTATCAGGAAGTTGAAATGGAGAAGCAAAGCTTGAGTGATTAAAGGTATTTTATTTTTTGACCTTGAACAGATTGTTTACCTGTTGCTATAGTCTTTGATCCCAACGTGTAAAAATAATTTGGAGATGCTAAGGAGGAAAGAGAATATAAATATAATGTGTTTTTATCACTCTTCCCTTTTAAAAAGTGAAAACAAAAATTCTCTTACATTTTTTGGAAAATATATCTTTTCAGTTCCAGAAATATAGCAGAACAGAAATTAGTGAAAATGTTATATTTTAAATGTTGATTATTAGATAGATTTAATCCACTTAGTACTTATCCACATCTACACCTTTCATGAGTGTAGCCTGAGTGATGGAGTTGGCCATCAGGGAGTAAGAAGTATTTGGTATGCAAAGGCCTCCCAAAGTTTGGGGCTGGACAGCGTGGCCTGTTAAGCATTGAGGTTCAGAGTATTTTATTTTGCAGGTGTAGATAGGCATGTATTTATGCATTTGTAAAATCAGCAACTTTTCAAATAATGTAAATGTAATATACTAGTTCACTTATAAAGGCACTTGGGCAGAATCTAAAGCTGCTGCAATGTTTGATTTGTGAAAAAAAATGTAACATGGTAAGGATGAAAATGTAACTTGCAGAACCAAAGGAAATAAACATTTGGGTAGTGCTTCAGATTGTCTTCTGAGCAGGAGTTTTTTAAATGCATTGATTTTGATAAAACAAACGTCAGTTCTCCGGAGATTTGTGCTACTCATAAAATGGATGAATGGGAAAACACCTTGTAATTTCATATGGAATTATTAAAATTAGGTTTACTGGGTTAAAAAAAAAAAAAACTGCTACTGTAGACGAACGCTTCAACCTAGAAGAACAAAATTTAGTGAGCCAAGTGGGATTTGTGTACTGATCACTAACACCAAGTATCATCAAGATTGGGTGAAAAAATATTTGCTGGTATTTCGGAAACTCGTAATTTCTTAGAAACTTGGCAACCCCTCTCAATTAAAGTGCTTTTCCACAGTCTGTGCCTAGGGATACTTGAAGAAGAAACAAATCATAGAGACAAAACTGAGAACTCCTTTATTTTGTCAAGTTTCAAAGAGCTACTACAAACCATGTTGGATTTAGTGTTCCAAATTCATCTATCTATATAGGAGAGAACAGAGAGAAACCTAAGTATAAAAACTGCTACTGTAGACGAACGCTTCAACCTAGAAGAAGAAAATTTGGTGAGCCAAGTGGAATTTGTGTACTGATCATTAGCAACAAGTATCATCAAGATTGGGTGAAAAAATATTTGCTGGTATTTCGGAAAATCGTTATTTCTTAGAAGCTTGGCAACCCCCTCAATGAAAGTGCTTTTCCACAGTCTGTGCCTAGGGCTACTTGAAGACGAAACAAACCATAAAGAAAAAACTGAGAACTCCTTTATTTTGTCAAGTTTGAAAGAGCTAGTACAAACCATGTTGGATTTAGAGTTCCAAATTCATCTATCTATATATGAGAGAACAGAGGGAAACCTAAATATAAAAACTGCTACTGTAGACCAACGCTTAAAACTAGAAGAACAAAATTTGGTGAGCCAAGTGGGAATTGTGTACTGGTCATTACCACCAAGTATCATCAAGATTGGGTGAAAAAATATTTGCAGGTATTTCGGAAACTCGTTATTTCTTAGAAGCTTGGCAGACCATCTCATTGAAACTGCTTTTCCACAGTGTGTGCCTAGGGCTACTTGAAGAGGAAACAAACCATAGAGACAAAACTGAGAACTCCTTTATTTTGTCATATTTCAACGTGCTACTACAAACCATGTTGAATTTAGAGTTCCAAATTCATCTATCTATATAGGAGAGAACAGAGAGAAACCTAAATATAAAAACTGCTACTGTAGACGAACGCTTCAATCTAGAAGAACAAAATTTGGTGAGCCAAGTAGGATTTGTGTAATGATCATTACCACCAAGTATCATCAGATTGCGTGAAAAAATATTTGCTGGTATTTTGGAAACTCGTAATTTCTTAGAAGATTCGCAATCCCTCTCAATGAAAGTGCTTTTCCACAGTCTGTGCCTTGGGCTACCTGAAGAGGAAACAAACCATAGAGACAAAACTGAGAACTCCTTTATTTTATCAAGTTTCAAGAGCTACTACAAACCATGTTGGATTTAGAGTTCCAAATTCATCTATCTATATAGGAGAGAACAGAGGGAAACCTAAATATAAAAACTGCTACTGTAGAGGAACGCTTCAACCTAGAAGAACAAAATTTGGTGAGCCAAGTGGGATTTGTGTACTGATCATTACCACCAAGTATCATCAAGATTGGGTGAAAAAATATTTGCTGGTATTTCGGAAACTCGTAATTTCTTAGAAGTTTGGCAACCCCTCTCAAGGAAAGTGCTTTTCCACAGTCTGTGCCTAAGGCTACTTGAAGATTAAACAAACCATAGAGACAAAACTGAGAACTCCTTTATTTTGTCAAGTTTCAAAGACCTACTACATACCATGTTTTATTTAGAGTTCCAAATTCAACTATCCATATAGGAGAGAACAGAGGGAAACCTAAATATAAAAACTGCTACTGTAGACGAACGCTTCAACCTAGAATAACAAAATTTGGTGAGCCAAGTGAGAAATGTGTAATGATCATTAGCACCAAGTATCATCAAGATTATGTGAAAAAATATTTGCTGGTATTTCGCAACTCCTTATTTCTTAGAAGCTTGGCAACCAACTCAATGAAAGTGCTTTTCCACAGTCTGTGCCTAGGGCTACTTGAAGAGGAAACAAGCCATAGAGACAAAACTGAGAACTCCTTTATTTGGTCAAGTTTCAAAGAGCTACTACAAACCATGTTGGATTTAGAGTTCCAAATTCATCTATCTATATATGAGAGAACAGAGGAAAATCTAAATATAAAAACTGCTACTGTAGACGAACGCTTCAACCTAGAAGAACAAAATTTGGTGAGCCAAGTGGGAATTGTGTACTGACCATTACCACCAAGTATCATCAAGATTGGGGGAAAAAATATTTGCTGGTATTTCGGAAACTCCTTATTTCTTAGAAGCTTGGCAACCAATCTAAATGAAAGTGCTTTTCCACAGTCTGTACCTAGGGCTAATTGAAGACGAAACAAACCATAGAGACAAAACTGAGAACTCCTTTATTTTGTCAAGTTTCAAAGAGCTACTACAAACCATGTTGGATTTAGAGTTCCAAGTTCATCTATCTATATAGGAGTGAACAGAGAGAAACCTAAATATAAAAACTGCTACTGTAGACGAACGCTTCAACCTAGAAGAACAAAATTTGGTGAGCCAAGTGGGATTTGTGTACTGATCATTAGTAACAAGTATCATCAAGATTGGGTGAAAAAATATTTGCTGGTATTTCAGAAACTCGTTATTTCTTAGAAGCTTGGCAACCCCTATCAATGAAAGTGCTTTTCCACAGTCTGTGCCTAGGGCTCCTTGAACATTAAACAAACCATAGAGACGAAACTGAGAACTCCTTTATTTTGTCAAGTTTCAAAGACCTACTACAAACGATGTTTTATTTAGAGTTCCAAATTCATCTATCTATATAGGAGAGAACAGAGGGAAACCTAAATATAAAAACTGCTACTGTAGACGAACGCTTCAACCTAGAAGAACAAAATTTGGTGAGCCAAGTGGGAAATGTGTAATGATCATTAGCACCAAGTATCATCAAGATTATGTGAAAAAATATTTGCTGGTATATTGGAAACTCCTTATTTCTTAGAAGCTTGGCCACCCCTCTCAATGAAAGTGCTTTTCCACAGTATGTGCCTAGGGCTACTTGAAGAGGAAACAAGCCATAGAGAAAAAACTGAGAACTCCTTTATTTTGTCAAGTTTCAAAGAGCTAGTACAAACCATGTTGGATTTTGAGTTCCAAATTCATATATCTATATATGAGAGAACAGAGGGAAACCTAAATATAAAAACTGCTACTGTAGATGAACGCTTCAACCTAGAAGAACAAAATTTGTTGAGCCATGTGTGATTTGTGTACTGATCATTACCACCAAGTATCATCAAGATTGGGTGAAAAAATATTTGCTGGTATTTCGGAAACTCGTAATTTCTTAGAAGCTTGGCAACCCCTATCAATAAAAGTGCTTTTCCACAGCCTTTGCCTAGGGCTACTTGAAGAGGAAACAAACCATAGAGACAAAACTGAGAACTCCTTTATTTTGTGAAATTTCAAAGAGCTACGAAAAACCATGTTGGATTTAGAGTTCCAAATTCATCTATCTATATAGGAGAGAACAGAGTGAAACCTAAATATAAAAACTGCTACTGTAGACGAACGCTTCAACCTAGAAGAACAAAATTTGGTGAGTCAAGTGGGATTTGTGTTCTGATCATTACCACCAAGTATCATCAAGTTTGGGTGAAAAAATATTTGCTGGTATTTCGGAAACTCGTTATTTCTTTGTAGCTTGGCAACCCATCTCAATGAAAGTGCTTTTCCACAGTGTGTACCTAGGGCTACTTGAAGAGGAAACAAACCATAGAGACAAAACTGAGAACTCCTTTATTTTGTCAAGTTTCATAGAGCTACTACAAACCATGTTGGATTTAGAGTTTCAAATTCATCTAAATGTATAGGAGAGAATAGAGAGAAACCTAAATATAAAAACTGCTACTGTAGACGAACGCTTCAACCTAGAAGAACAAAATTTGGTGAGCCAAGTGGGAAATGTGTAATCATCATTAGCACCAAGTATCATCAAGATTATGTGAAAAAATATTTGCTGGTATTTCGGAAACTCCTTATTTCTTAGAAGCTTGGCCACCCCTCTCAATGAAAGTGCTTTTCCACAGTCTGTGCCTAGGGCTACTTGAAGAGGAAACAAGCCATAGAGACAAAACTGAGAACTCCTTTATTTTGTCAAGTTTCAAAGAGCTAGTACAAACCATGTTGGATTTAGAGTTCCAAATTCATATATCTATATATGAGAGAACAGAGGGAAACCTAAATATAAAAACTGCTACTGTAGACGAACGCTTCAACCTAGACGAACGAAATTTAGTGAGCCAAGTGGGATTTGTGTACTGATCATTACCACCAAGTATCAACAAGATTGGGTGAAAAAATATTTGCTGGTATTTCGGAAACTCGTTATTTCTTAGAAGCTTGGCAGACCATCTCAATGAAAGTGCTTTTCCACAGTGTGTGCCTAGGGCTACTTGAAGAGGAAACAAACCATAGAGACAAAACTGAGAACTCCTTTATTTTGTCATATTTCAAAGAGCTACTACAAACCATGTTGGATTTAGAGTTCCAAATTCATCTAACTATATAGGAGAGAACAGAGGGAAACCTAAATATAAAAACTGCTACTGTAGACGAACGCTTCAACCTAGAAGAACAAAATTTGGAGAGCCAAGTGGGATTTGTGTACTGATCATTAGCAACAAGTATCATCAAGATTGGGTGAAAAAATATTAGCTGGTATTTCGGAAACTCGTAATTTTAGAAGCTTGGCAACCCCTCTCAATGAAAGTGCTTTTCCACAGTCTGTGCCTAGGGCTCCTTGAAGATTAAACAAACCATAGAGACAAAACTGAGAACTCCTTTATTTTGTCAAGTTTCAAAGACCTACTACAAACCATGTTTTATTTAGAGTTCCAAATTCATCTATCTATATAGGAGAGAACAGAGGGAAACCTAAATATAAAAACTGCTACTGTAGACGAACGCTTCAACCTAGAAGAACAAAATTTGGTGAGCCAAGTGGGATTTGTGTACTGATCATTACCACCAAGTATCATCAAGATTGGGTGAAAAAATATTTGCTGGTATTTCGGAAACTCGTTATTTCTTAGAAGCTTGGCAACTCCTCTCAATGAAAGTGCTTTTCCACAGTCTGTGCCTAGGGCTCCTTGAAGATTAAACAAACCATAGAGACAAAACTGAGAACTCCTTTATTTTGTCAAGTTTCAAAGACCTACTGTAAACCATGTTTTATTTAGAGTTCCAAATTCATCTATCTATATAGGAGAGAACTAAGGGAAACCTAAATTAAAAAATGCTACTGTAGACGAACGCTTCAACCTAGAAGAACAAAATTTGGTGAGCCAAGTGGGAAATGTGTAATGATCATTAGCACCATGTATCATCAAGATTATGTGAAAAAATATTTGCTGGTATTTCACAAACTCGTTATATCTTTGAAGCTTGGCAACCCCTCTCAATGAAATTGCTTTTGCGCAGTCTGTGCCTAGAGCTACTAGAAGAGGAAACAAACCATAGAGACTAAACTGAGAACTCCTTTATTTTGTCAAGTTTCAAAGAGCTACTACAAACCATGTTGGATTTAGAGTTCCAAATTCATCTATCTATATAGGAGAGAACAGAGTGAATCCTAAATATAAAAACTGCTACTGTATACGAACGCTTCAACCTAGAAGAACAAAATTTGGTGAGCCAAGTGGGATTTGTGTACTGATCATTACCACCAAGTATCATCAAGATTGGGTGAAAAAATATTTGCTTGTATTTCGGAAACTCGATATTTCTTAGAAGCTTGGCAACCCCTCTCAATTAAGGTGCTTTTCCACAGTCTGTGCCTAGGGCTACTTGAAGAGGAAACAAGCCATAGAGACAAAACTGAGAACTCCATTATTTTGTCAAGTTTCAAAGAGCTACTACAAACCATGTTGGATATAGCGTTCCAAATTCATCTATCTATATATGAGAGAACAGAGGGAAACCTAAATATAAAAACTGCTACTGTATACGAACGCTTCAACCTAGAAGAACAAAATTTGGTGAGCCAAGTGGGATTTGTGTACTGATCATTACCACCAAGTATCATCAAGATTGGGTGAAAAAATATTTGCTGGTATTTCGGAAACTCGTAATTTCTTAGAAGCATGGCAACCGCTCTCAATGAAAGTGCTTTTCCACAGTCTGTGCCTAGGGCTACTTGAAGAGGAAACAAACCATAGAGACAAACCTGACAACTACTTTATTTTGTCAAGTTTCAAAGAGCTACTAAAAACCATGTTGGATTTTTAGTTCCAAATTCATCTATCTATATATGAGAGAACAGAGTGAAACCAAAATATAAAAACTGCTACTGTAGACGAACGCTTCAAGCTAGAAGAACAAAATTTGGTGAGCCAAGTGGGATTTGTGTACTGATCATTAGCACCATGTATCATCAAGATTGGGTGAAAAAATATTTGCTGTTATTTCGGAAACTCGTTATTTCTTAGAAGCTTGGCAACCCCTCTCAATTAAAGTGCTTTTCCACAGTCTGTGCCAAGGGCTACTTGAAGAGGAAACAAGCCATAGAGACAAAACTGAGAACTCCTTTATTTTGTCAAGTTTCAAAGAACTACTACAAAATATGTTGGATATAGAGTTCCAAATTCATCTATCTATATATGAGAGAACAGAGGGAAACCTAAATATAAAAACTGCTACTGTAGACGAACGCTTCAACCTAGAAGAACAAAATTTGTTGAGCCAAGTGGGATTTGTGTACTGATCATTACCACCAAGTATCATCAAGATTGGGTGAAATAATATTTGCTGGTATTTCGGAAACTCGTAATTTCTTAGAAGCTTGGCAACCCCTCTCAATGAAAGTGCTTTTCCACAGTCTTTGCCTAGGGCTACTTGAAGAGGAAACAAACCATAGAGACAAAACTGAGAACTCCTTTATTTTGTCAAATTTCAAAGAGCTACGAAAAACCATGTTGGATTTAGAGTTCCAAATTCATCTATCTATATAGGAGAGAACAGAGTGAAACCTAAATATAAAAACTGCTACTGTAGACGAACGCTTCAACCTAGAAGAACAAAATTTGGTGAGCCAAGTGGGATTTGTGTACTGATCATTACCACCAAGTATCATCAAGATTGGGTGAAAAAATATTTCCTGGTATTTCGGAAACTCGTAATTTCTTAGAAGCTTGGCAACTCCTCTCAATGAAAGTGCTTTTCCACAGTCTGTGCCTAGGGCTCCTTGAAGATTAAACAAACCATAGAGACAACACTGAGAACTCCTTTATTTTGTGAAGTTTCAAAGACCTACTGCAAACCATGTTTTATTTAGAGTTCCAAATTCATCTATCTATATATGAGAGAACAGAGAGAAACCTAAATATAAAAACTGCTACTGTAGAGGAACGCTTCAACCTAGAAGAACAAAATTTGGTGAGCCAAGTGGGAAATGTGTAATAATCATTAGCACCATGTATCATCAAGATTATGTGAAAAAATATTTGCTGGTATTTCAGAAACTCCTTATATCTTTGAAGCTTGGCAACCCCTCTCAATGAAAGTGCTTTTGCGCAGTCTGTGCCTAGAGCTACTAGAAGAGGAAACAAACCATAGAGACTAAACTGAGAACTCCTTTATTTTGTCAAGTTTCAAAGAGCTACTACAAACCATGTTGGATTTAGAGTTCCAAATTCATCTTTCTATATAGGAGAGAACAGAGGGAAACCTAAATCTAAAAACTGCTACTGTAGACGAACACTTCAACGTAGAAGAACAAAATTTGGTGAGCCAAGTGGGATTTGTGTACTGATCATTACCACCAAGTATCATCAAGATTGGGTGAAAAAATATTTGCTGGTATTTCGGAAACTCGATATTTCTTAGAAGCTTGGCAACCCCTCACAATTAAGGTGCTTTTCCACAGTCTGTGCCTAGGGCTACTTGAAGAGGAAACAAGCCATAGAGACAAAACTGAGAACTCCTTTATTTTGTCAAGTTTCAAAAAGCTACTACAAACCATGTTGGATATAGCGTTCCAAATTCATCTATATATATATGAGAAAACAGAGGGAAACCTAAATATAAAAACTGCTACTGTAGACGAACGCTTCATCCTAGAAGAAAAAAATTTTGTGAGCCAAGTGGGATTTTTGTACTGATCATTACCACCAAGTATCATCAAGATTGGGTGAAAAAATATTTGCTGGTATTTCGGAAACTCGTAATTTCTTAGAAGCATGGCAACCGCTCTCAATGAAAGTGCTTTTCCACAGTCTGTGCCTAGGGCTACTTGAAGAGGAAACAAACCATAGAGACAAACCTGAGAACTACTTTATTTTGTCAAGTTTCAAAGAGCTACTACAAACCATGTTGGATTTAGAGTTCCAAATTCATCTATCTATATATGAGAGAACAGAGTGAAACCAAATTATAAAAACTGCTACTGTAGAAGAACGCTTCAAGCTAGAAGAACAAAATTTGGTGAGCCAAGTGGGATTTGTGTACTGATCATTAGCACCAAGTATCATCAAGATTGGGTGAAAAAATATTTGCTGTTATTTCGGAAACTCGTTATTTCTTAGAAGCTTGGCAACCCCTCTCAATTAAAGTGCTTTTCCACAGTCTGTGCCTAGGGCTACTTGAAGAGGAAGCAAGCCATAGAGACAAAACTGAGAACTCCTTTATTTTGTCAAGTTTCAAAGAACTACTACAAAATATGTTATATATAGTTCCAAATTCATCTATCTATATATGAGAGAAGAGGAAAACCTAAATATAAAAACTGCTACTGTAGACGAACGCTTCAACCTAGAAGAACAAAATTTGTTGAGCCAAGTGGGATTTGTGTACTGATCATTACCACCAAGTATCATCAAGATTGGGTGAAAAAATATTTGCTGGTATTTCGGAAACTCGTAATTTCTTAGAAGCTTGGCAACCCCTCTCAATGAAAGTGCTTTTCCACAGTCTGTGCCTAGGGCTACTTGAAGAGGAAACAAACCATAGAGACAAAACTGAGAACTCCTTTATTTTGTCAAATTTCAAAGAGCTACGAAAAACCATGATGGATTTAGAGTTCCAAATTCATCTATCTATATAGGAGAGAACAGAGTGAAACCTAAATATAAAAACTGCTACTGTAGACGAACGCTTCAACTTAGAAGAACAAAATTTGGTGAGCCAAGTGGGATTTGTGTACTGATCATTACCACCAAGTATCATCAAGATTGGGTGAAAAAATATTTGCTGATATTTCGGAAACTCGTTATTTCTTTGAAGCTTGGCAACCCATCTCAATGAAAGTGCTTTTCCACACTGTGTACCTACGGCTACTTGAAGAGGAAACAAACCATAGAGACAAAACTGAGAACTCCTTTATTTTGTCATATTTCAAAGAGCTACTACAAACCATGTTGGATTTAGAGTTCCAAATTCATCTAACTATATAGGAGAGAACAGAGGGAAACCTAAATATAAAAACTGCTACTGTAGACGAACGCTTCAACATAGAAGAACAAAATTTGTTGAGCCAAGTGGGATTTGTGTACTGATCATTACCACCAAGTATCATCAAGATTGGGTTAAAAAATATTTGCTGGTATTTCGGAAACTCGTAATTTCTTAGAAGCTTGGCAACCCCTCTCAATGAAAGTGCTTTTCCACAGTCTTTGCCTAGGGCTACTTGAAGAGGAAACAAACCATAGAGAGAAAACTGAGAACTCCTTTATTTTGTCAAATTTCAAAGAGCTACGAAAAACCATGTTGGATTTAGAGTTCCAAATTCATCTATCTATATAGGAGAGAACAGAGTGAAACCTAAATATAAAAACTGCTACTGTAGACGAACGCTTCAACCTAGAAGAACAAAATTTGGTGAGCCAAGTGGGATTTGTGTAGTGATCATTACCACCAAGTATCATCAAGATTGGGTGAAAAAATATTTGCTGGTATTTCGGAATCTCGTTATTTCTTTGAAGCTTGGCAACCCATCTCAATGAAAGTGCTTTTCCACAGTGTGTACCTAGGGCTACTTGAAGAGGAAACAAACCATAGAGACAAAACTGAGAACTCCTTTATTTTGTCAAGTTTCAAAAAGCTACTACAAACCATGTTGGATTTATAGTTCCAAATTCATCTAACTATATAGGAGAGAACAGAGAGAAACCTAAATATAAAAACTGCTACTGTATACGAACGCTTCAAGCTAGAAGAACAAAATTTGGTGAGCCAAGTGGGATTTGTGTACTGATCATTAGCAACAAGTATCATCAAGATTGGGTGAAAAAATATTTGCTGGTATTTCGGAAACTCGTTATTTATTAGAAGCTTGGCAACCCCTCTCAGTGAAGTGCTTTTCCACAGTCTGTCCCTAGAGCTACTTGAAGAGGAAACAAACCATACAGACAAAATGGAGAACTACTTTTTTTTGTCAAGTTTCAAAGAGCTACAACAAAACATGTTGGATTTAGAGTTCCAAATTCATCTATCAATATAGGAGAGAACAGAGGGAAACCTAAATATAAAAACTGCTACTGTAGACGAACGCTTCAACCTAAGAACAAAATTCGGTGAGCCAAGTGGGATTTGTGTACTGATCATTACCACCATGTATCATCAAAATTGGGTGAAAAAATATTTGCTGGTATTTCAGAAACTCGTTATTTCTTTGAAGCTTGGCAACCCCTCTCAATGAAAGTGCTTTTGCGCAGTCTGTGCCTAGAGCTACTAGAAGAGGAAACAAACCATAGAGACTAAACTGAGAACTCCTTTATTTTGTCAAGTTTCAAAGAGCTACTACAAACCATGTTGGATTTAGAGTTCCAAATTCATCTAACTACATAGGAGAGAACAGAGGGAAACCTAAATATAAAAACTGCTACTGTAGATGAACGCTTCAACCTAGAAGAACAAAATTTGGTGAGCCAAGTGGGAAATGTGTAATCATCATTAGCACCAAGTATCATCAAGATTATGTGAAAAAATATTTGCTGGTATTTCGGAAACTTCTTATTTCTTTGAAATTTTGCAACCCCTCTCAATGAAAGTGCTTTTCCACAGTCTGTGCCTAGGGCTACTTGAAGAGGAAACAAGCCATAGAGACAAAACTGAGAACTCCTTTATTTTGTCAAGTTTCAAAGAGCTACTACAAACCATGTTGGTTTTAGAGTTCCAAATTCATCTATCTCTATATGAGAGAACAGAGGGAAACCTAAATATAAAAACTGCTACTGTAGACGAACGCTTATCCTAGAAGAACAAAATTTAGTGAGCCAAGTGGGATTTGTGTACTGATCACTAACACCAAGTATCATCAAGATTGGGTTAAAATATATTTGCTGGTATTTCGGAAACTCATAATTTCTTAGAAGCTTTGCAACCCCTCTCAATCAAAGTTCTTTTCCACAGTCTGTGCCTATGGCTACTTGAAGAAGAAACAAATCATAGAGACAAAACTGAGAAATCATTTATTTTGTCAAGTTTCAAAGAGCTACTACAAACCATGTTTTATTTAGAGTTCCAAATTCATCTATCTATATAGGAGAGAACAGAGAGAAACCTAAGTATAAAAACTGCTACTGTAGACGAACGCTTCAACCTAGAAGAACAAAATTTGGTGAGCCAAGTGGGATTTGTGTACTGATCATTACCACCAACTATCATCAAGATTGGGTGAAAAAATATTTGCTGATATTTCGGAAACTCGTTAATTCTTTGAAGCTTGGCAACCCATCTCAATGAAAGTGCTTTTCCACACTGTGTACCTACGGCTACTTGAAGAGGAAACAAACCATAGAGACAAAACTGAGAACTCCTTTATTTTGTCATATTTCAAAGAGCTACTACAAACCATGTTTTATTTAGAGTTCCAAATTCATCTATCTATATAGGAGAGAACAGAGGGAAACCTAAATATAAAAACTGCTACTGTAGACGAACGCTTCAACCTAGAAGAACAAAATTTGGTGAGCCAAGTGGGATTTGTGTACTGATCATTACCACCAAGTATCATCAAGATTGGGTGAAAAAATATTTCCTGGTATTTCGGAAACTCGTAATTTCTTAGAAGCTTGGCAACTCCTCTCAATGAAAGTGCTTTTCCACAGTCTGTGCCTAGGGCTCCTTGAAGATTAAACAAACCATAGAGACAAAACTGAGAACTCCTTTATTTTGTCAAGTTTCAAAGACCTACTGTAAACCATGTTTTATTTAGAGTTCCAAATTCATCTATCTATATAGGAGAGAACTAAGGGAAACCTAAATTAAAAAATGCTACTGTAGACGAACGCTTCAACCTAGAAGAACAAAATTTGGTGAGCCAAGTGGGAAATGTGTAATGATCATTAGCACCATGTATCATCAAGATTATGTGAAAAAATATTTGCTGGTATTTCACAAACTCGTTATATCTTTGAAGCTTGGCAACCCCTCTCAATGAAATTGCTTTTGCGCAGTCTGTGCCTAGAGCTACTAGAAGAGGAAACAAACCATAGAGACTAAACTGAGAACTCCTTTATTTTGTCAAGTTTCAAAGAGCTACTACAAACCATGTTGGATTTAGAGTTCCAAATTCATCTATCTATATAGGAGAGAACAGAGTGAATCCTAAATATAAAAACTGCTACTGTATACGAACGCTTCAACCTAGAAGAACAAAATTTGGTGAGCCAAGTGGGATTTGTGTACTGATCATTACCACCAAGTATCATCAAGATTGGGTGAAAAAATATTTGCTTGTATTTCGGAAACTCGATATTTCTTAGAAGCTTGGCAACCCCTCTCAATTAAGGTGCTTTTCCACAGTCTGTGCCTAGGGCTACTTGAAGAGGAAACAAGCCATAGAGACAAAACTGAGAACTCCTTTATTTTGTCAAGTTTCAAAGAGCTACTACAAACCATGTTGGATATAGCGTTCCAAATTCATCTATCTATATATGAGAGAACAGAGGGAAACCTAAATATAAAAACTGCTACTGTAGACGAACGCTTCAACCTAGAAGAACAAAATTTTGTGAGCCAAGTGGGATTTGTGTACTGATCATTACCACCAAGTATCATCAAGATTGGGTGAAAAAATATTTGCTGGTATTTCGGAACTCGTAATTTCTTAGAAGCATGGCAACCGCTCTCAATGAAAGTGCTTTTCCACAGTCTGTGCCTAGGGATACTTGAAGAGGAAACAAACCATAGAGACAAACCTGACAACTACTTTATTTTGTCAAGTTTCAAAGAGCTACTAAAAACCATGTTGGATTTTTAGTTCCAAATTCATCTATCTATATATGAGAGAACAGAGTGAAACCAAAATATAAAAACTGCTACTGTAGACGAACGCTTCAAGCTAGAAGAACAAAATTTGGTGAGCCAAGTGGGATTTGTGTACTGATCATTAGCACCATGTATCATCAAGATTGGGTGAAAAAATATTTGCTGTTATTTCGGAAACTCGTTATTTCTTAGAAGCTTGGCAACCCCTCTCAATTAAAGTGCTTTTCCACAGTCTGTGCCAAGGGCTACTTGAAAGGAAACAAGCCATAGAGACAAAACTGAGAACTCCTTTATTTTGTCAAGTTTCAAAGAACTACTACAAAATATGTTGGATATAGAGTTCCAAATTCATCTATCTATATATGAGAGAACAGAGGGAAACCTAAATATAAAAACTGCTACTGTAGACGAACGCTTCAACCTAGAAGAACAAAATTTGTTGAGCCAAGTGGGATTTGTGTACTGATCATTACCACCAAGTATCATCAAGATTGGGTGAAATAATATTTGCTGGTATTTCGGAAACTCGTAATTTCTTAGAAGCTTGGCAACCCCTCTCAATGAAAGTGCTTTTCCACAGTCTTTGCCTAGGGCTACTTGAAGAGGAAACAAACCATAGAGACAAAACTGAGAACTCCTTTATTTTGTCAAATTTCAAAGAGCTACGAAAAACCATGTTGGATTTAGAGTTCCAAATTCATCTATCTATATAGGAGAGAACAGAGTGAAACCTAAATATAAAAACTGCTACTGTAGACGAACGCTTCAACCTAGAAGAACAAAATTTGGTGAGCCAAGTGGGATTTGTGTACTGATCATTACCACCAAGTATCATCAAGATTGGGTGAAAAAATATTTCCTGGTATTTCGGAAACTCGTAATTTCTTAGAAGCTTGGTAACTCCTCTCAATGAAAGTGCTTTTCCACAGTCTGTGCCTAGGGCTCCTTGAAGATTAAACAAACCATAGAGACAAAACTGAGAACTCCTTTATTTTGTGAAGTTTCAAAGACCTACTGCAAACCATGTTTTATTTAGAGTTCCAAATTCATCTATCTATATATGAGAGAACAGAGAGAAACCTAAATATAAAAACTGCTACTGTAGAGGAACGCTTCAACCTAGAAGAACAAAATTTGGTGAGCCAAGTGGGAAATGTGTAATGATCATTAGCACCATGTATCATCAAGATTATGTGAAAAAATATTTGCTGGTATTTCAGAAACTCGTTATATCTTTGAAGCTTGGCAACCCCTCTCAATGAAAGTGCTTTTGCGCAGTCTGTGCCTAGAGCTACTAGAAGAGGAAACAAACCATAGAGACTAAACTGAGAACTCCTTTATTTTGTCAAGTTTCAAAGAGCTACTACAAACCATGTTGGATTTAGAGTTCCAAATTCATCTTTCTATATAGGAGAGAACAGAGGGAAACCTAAATCTAAAAACTGCTACTGTAGACGAACGCTTCAACGTAGAAGAACAAAATTTGGTGAGCCAAGTGGGATTTGTGTACTGATCATTACCACCAAGTATCATCAAGATTGGGTGAAAAAATATTTGCTGGTATTTCGGAAACTCGATATTTCTTAGAAGCTTGGCAACCCCTCACAGTTAAGGTGCTTTTCCACAGTCTGTGCCTAGGGCTACTTGAAGAGGAAACAAGCCATAGAGACAAAACTGAGAACTCCTTTATTTTGTCAAGTTTCAAAAAGCTACTACAAACCATGTTGGATATAGCGTTCCAAATTCATCTATCTATATATGAGAGAACAGAGGGAAACCTAAATATAAAAACTGCTACTGTAGACGAACGCTTCAACCTAGAAGAAAAAATTTTGTGAGCCAAGTGGGATTTTTGTACTGATCATTACCACCAAGTATCATCAAGATTGGGTGAAAAAATATTTGCTGGTATTTCGGAAACTCGTAATTTCTTAGAAGCATGGCAACCGCTCTAAATGAAAGTGCTTTTCCACAGTCTGTGCCTAGGGCTACTTGAAGAGGAAACAAACCATAGAGACAAACCTGAGAACTAATTTATTTTGTCAAGTTTCAAAGAGCTACTGCAAACCATGTTGGATTTAGAGTTCCAAATTCATCTATCTATATATGAGAGAACAGAGTGAAACCAAATTATAAAAACTGCTACTGTAGAAGAACGCTTCAAGCTAGAAGAACAAAATTTGGTGAGCCAAGTGGGATTTGTGTACTGATCATTAGCACCAAGTATCATCAAGATTGGGTGAAAAAATATTTGCTGTTATTTCGGAAACTCGTTATTTCTTAGAAGCTTGGCAACCCCTCTCAATTAAAGTGCTTTTCCACAGTCTGTGCCTAGGGCTACTTGAAGAGGAAGCAAGCCATAGAGACAAAACTGAGAACTCCTTTATTTTGTCAAGTTTCAAAGAACTACTACAAAATATGTTATATATAGTTCCAAATTCATCTATCTATATATGAGAGAAGAGGAAAACCTAAATATAAAAACTGCTACTGTAGACGAACGCTTCAACCTAGAAGAACAAAATTTGTTGAGCCAAGTGGGATTTGTGTACTGATCATTACCACCAAGTATCATCAAGATTGGGTGAAAAAATATTTGCTGGTATTTCGGAAACTCGTAATTTCTTAGAAGCTTGGCAACCCCTCTCAATGAAAGTGCTTTTCCACAGTCTGTGCCTAGGGCTACTTGAAGAGGAAACAAACCATAGAGACAAAACTGAGAACTCCTTTATTTTGTCAAATTTCAAAGAGCTACGAAAAACCATGATGGATTTAGAGTTCCAAATTCATCTATCTATATAGGAGAGAACAGAGTGAAACCTAAATATAAAAACTGCTACTGTAGACGAACGCTTCAACTTAGAAGAACAAAATTTGGTGAGCCAAGTGGGATTTGTGTACTGATCATTACCACCAAGTATCATCAAGATTGGGTGAAAAAATATTTCCTGGTATTTCGGAAACTCGTAATTTCTTAGAAGCTTGGTAACTCCTCTCAATGAAAGTGCTTTTCCACAGTCTGTGCCTAGGGCTCCTTGAAGATTAAACAAACCATAGAGACAAAACTGAGAACTCCTTTATTTTGTGAAGTTTCAAAGACCTACTGCAAACCATGTTTTATTTAGAGTTCCAAATTCATCTATCTATATATGAGAGAACAGAGAGAAACCTAAATATAAAAACTGCTACTGTAGAGGAACGCTTCAACCTAGAAGAACAAAATTTGGTGAGCCAAGTGGGAAATGTGTAATGATCATTAGCACCATGTATCATCAAGATTATGTGAAAAAATATTTGCTGGTATTTCAGAAACTCGTTATATCTTTGAAGCTTGGCAACCCTCTCAATGAAAGTGCTTTTGCGCAGTCTGTGCCTAGAGCTACTAGAAGAGGAAACAAACCATAGAGACTAAACTGAGAACTCCTTTATTTTGTCAAGTTTCAAAGAGCTACTACAAACCATGTTGGATTTAGAGTTCCAAATTCATCTTTCTATATAGGAGAGAACAGAGGGAAACCTAAATCTAAAAACTGCTACTGTAGACGAACGCTTCAACGTAGAAGAACAAAATTTGGTGAGCCCAGTGGGATTTGTGTACTGATCATTACCACCAAGTATCATCAAGATTGGGTGAAAAAATATTTGCTGGTATTTCGGAAACTCGATATTTCTTAGAAGCTTGGCAACCCCTCACAGTTAAGGTGCTTTTCCACAGTCTGTGCCTAGGGCTACTTGAAGAGGAAACAAGCCATAGAGACAAAACTGAGAACTCCTTTATTTTGTCAAGTTTCAAAAAGCTACTACAAACCATGTTGGATATAGCGTTCCAAATTCATCTATCTATATATGAGAGAACAGAGGGGAAACCTAAATATAAAAACTGCTACTGTAGACGAACGCTTCAACCTAGAAGAAAAAAATTTTGTGAGCCAAGTGGGATTTTTGTACTGATCATTACCACCAAGTATCATCAAGATTGGGTGAAAAAATATTTGCTGGTATTTCGGAAACTCGTAATTTCTTAGAAGCATGGCAACCGCTCTAAATGAAAGTGCTTTTCCACAGTCTGTGCCTAGGGCTACTTGAAGAGGAAACAAACCATAGAGACAAACCTGAGAACTACTTTATTTTGTCAAGTTTCAAAGAGCTACTGCAAACCATGTTGGATTTAGAGTTCCAAATTCATCTATCTATATATGAGAGAACAGAGTGAAACCAAATTATAAAAACTGCTACTGTAGAAGAACGCTTCAAGCTAGAAGAACAAAATTTGGTGAGCCAAGTGGGATTTGTGTACTGATCATTAGCACCAAGTATCATCAAGATTGGGTGAAAAAATATTTGCTGTTATTTCGGAAACTCGTTATTTCTTAGAAGCTTGGCAACCCCTCTCAATTAAAGTGCTTTTCCACAGTCTGTGCCTAGGGCTACTTGAAGAGGAAGCAAGCCATAGAGACAAAACTGAGAACTCCTTTATTTTGTCAAGTTTCAAAGAACTACTACAAAATATGTTATATATAGTTCCAAATTCATCTATCTATATATGAGAGAAGAGGAAAACCTAAATATAAAAACTGCTACTGTAGACGAACGCTTCAACCTAGAAGAACAAAATTTGTTGAGCCAAGTGGGATTTGTGTACTGATCATTACCACCAAGTATCATCAAGATTGGGTGAAAAAATATTTGCTGGTATTTCGGAAACTCGTAATTTCTTAGAAGCTTGGCAACCCCTCTCAATGAAAGTGCTTTTCCACAGTCTGTGCCTAGGGCTACTTGAAGAGGAAACAAACCATAGAGACAAAACTGAGAACTCCTTTATTTTGTCAAATTTCAAAGAGCTACGAAAAACCATGATGGATTTAGAGTTCCAAATTCATCTATCTATATAGGAGAGAACAGAGTGAAACCTAAATATAAAAACTGCTACTGTAGACGAACGCTTCAACTTAGAAGAACAAAATTTGGTGAGCCAAGTGGGATTTGTGTACTGATCATTACCACCAACTATCATCAAGATTGGGTGAAAAAATATTTGCTGATATTTCGGAAACTCGTTATTTCTTTGAAGCTTGGCAACCCATCTCAATGAAAGTGCTTTTCCACACTGTGTACCTACGGCTACTTGAAGAGGAAACAAACCATAGAGACAAAACTGAGAACTCCTTTATTTTGTCATATTTCAAAGAGCTACTACAAACCATGTTGGATTTAGAGTTCCAAATTCATCTAACTATATAGGAGAGAACAGAGGGAAACCTAAATATAAAAACTGCTACTGTAGACGAACGCTTCAACATAGAAGAACAAAATTTGTTGAGCCAAGTGGGATTTGTGTACTGATCATTACCACCAAGTATCATCAAGATTGGGTTAAAAAATATGTGCTGGTATTTCGGAAACTCGTAATTTCTTAGAAGCTTGGCAACCCCTCTCAATGAAAGTGCTTTTCCACAGTCTTTGCCTAGGGCTACTTGAAGAGGAAACAAACCATAGAGAGAAAACTGAGAACTCCTTTATTTTGTCAAATTTCAAAGAGCTACGAAAAACCATGTTGGATTTAGAGTTCCAAATTCATCTATCTATATAGGAGAGAACAGAGTGAAACCTAAATATAAAAACTGCTACTGTAGACGAACGCTTCAACCTAGAAGAACAAAATTTGGTGAGCCAAGTGGGATTTGTGTAGTGATCATTACCACCAAGTATCATCAAGATTGGGTGAAAAAATATTTGCTGGTATTTCGGAATCTCGTTATTTCTTTGAAGCTTGGCAACCCATCTCAATGAAAGTGCTTTTCCACAGTGTGTACCTAGGGCTACTTGAAGAGGAAACAAACCATAGAGACAAAACTGAGAACTCCTTTATTTTGTCATATTTCAAAAAGCTACTACAAACCATGTTGGATTTATAGTTCCAAATTCATCTAACTATATAGGAGAGAACAGAGAGAAACCTAAATATAAAAACTGCTACTGTATACGAACGCTTCAAGCTAGAAGAACAAAATTTGGTGAGCCAAGTGGGATTTGTGTACTGATCATTAGCAACAAGTATCATCAAGATTGGGTGAAAAAATATTTGCTGGTATTTCGGAAACTCGTTATTTATTAGAAGCTTGGCAACCCCTCTCAGTGAAGTGCTTTTCCACAGTCTGTCCCTAGAGCTACTTGAAGAGGAAACAAACCATACAGACAAAATGGAGAACTACTTTTTTTGTCAAGTTTCAAAGAGCTACAACAAAACATGTTGGATTTAGAGTTCCAAATTCATCTATCAATATAGGAGAGAACAGAGGGAAACCTAAATATAAAAACTGCTACTGTAGACGAACGCTTCAACCTAAGAACAAAATTCGGTGAGCCAAGTGGGATTTGTGTACTGATCATTACCACCATGTATCATCAAAATTGGGTGAAAAAATATTTGCTGGTATTTCAGAAACTCGTTATTTCTTTGAAGCTTGGCAACCCCTCTCAATGAAAGTGCTTTTGCGCAGTCTGTGCCTAGAGCTACTAGAAGAGGAAACAAACCATAGAGACTAAACTGAGAACTCCTTTATTTTGTCAAGTTTCAAAGAGCTACTACAAACCATGTTGGATTTAGAGTTCCAAATTCATCTAACTACATAGGAGAGAACAGAGGGAAACCTAAATATAAAAACTGCTACTGTAGATGAACGCTTCAACCTAGAAGAACAAAATTTGGTGAGCCAAGTGGGAAATGTGTAATGATCATTAGCACCAAGTATCATCAAGATTATGTGAAAAAATATTTGCTGGTATTTCGGAAACTTCTTATTTCTTAGAAACTTTGCAACCCCTCTCAATGAAAGTGCTTTTCCACAGTCTGTGCCTAGGGCTACTTGAAGAGGAAACAAGCCATAGAGACAAAACTGAGAACTCCTTTATTTTGTCAAGTTTCAAAGAGCTACTACAAACCATGTTGGTTTTAGAGTTCCAAATTCATCTATCTATATATGAGAGAACAGAGGGAAACCTAAATATAAAAACTGCTACTGTAGACGAACGCTTATCCTAGAAGAACAAAATTTAGTGAGCCAAGTGGGATTTGTGTACTGATCACTAACACCAAGTATCATCAAGATTGGGTTAAAATATATTTGCTGGTATTTCGGAAACTCGTAATTTCTTAGAAGCTTTGCAACCCCTCTCAATCAAAGTTCTTTTCCACAGTCTGTGCCTACGGCTACTTGAAGAAGAAACAAATCATAGAGACAAAACTGAGAACTCATTTATTTTGTCAAGTTTCAAAGAGCTACTACAAACCATGTTTTATTTAGAGTTCCAAATTCAT
>NW_027513473.1:33263-90071 GCF_048772815.1 Callospermophilus lateralis
AACCCCTATCAATGAAAGTGCTTTTACACAGTCTGTGCCTAGGGCTACTTGAAGAGGAAACAAACCATAGAGACAAAACTGAGAACTCCTTTATTTTGTCAAGTTTCAAAGAGCTACTACAAACCATGTTTTATTTAGAGTTTTAAATTCATCCTATTATATAGGAGAGAACAGAGGGAAACCTAAATATAGAAACTGCTAATGTAGACCGATCGCTTCAAACTAGAAGAACAAAATTTGGTGAGCAAAGTGGGATTTGTGTACTGAGCATTACCACCAAGTATCATCAAGATTGGGTGAAAAAATATTTGCTGGTATTTCGGAAACTCGTTATTTCTTAGACGCCTGGCAACTCATCTCAATGAAAGTGCTTTTCCACAGTGTGTGCCTAGGGCTACTTGAAGAGGAAACAAACCATAAAGACAAAACTGAGAACTCCTTTATTTTGTCAAGTTTCAAAGAGCTACTACAAACCATGTTTTATTTGGAGTTCCAAATTCATCTATCTGTATAGGAGAGAACTGAGGGAAACCTAAATATAAAAAAATGCTACTGTAGACGAACGCTTCAACCTAGAAGAACAAAATTTGGTGAGCCAAGTGGGACTTGTGTACTGATTATTAGCACCAAGTATCATCAAGATTGGGTGAAAAAATATTTGCTGGTATTTCGGAAACTCGTTATTTCTTAGAAGCTTGGCAACCCCTCTCAATGAAAGTGCTTTTCCACAGTCTGTGCCTAGGGCTACTTGAAGAGGAAACAAACCATAGAGACAAAACTGAGAACTCCTTTATTTTGTCAAGTTTCAAAGACCTACTACAAACCATGTTGATTTAGAGTTCCAAATTCATCTAACTATATAGGAGAGAAGAGAGGGAAACCTAAATATAAAAACTGCTACTGTAGACGAAAGCTTCAACCTAGAAGAACAAAATTTGGTGAGCCAAGTGGGACTTGTGTACTGATTATTAGCACCAAGTATCATCAAGATTGGGTGAAAAAATATTTGCTGGTATTTCGGAAACTCGTTATTTCTTAGAAGCTTGGCAACCCCTCTCAATGAAAGTGCTTTTCCACAGTCTGTGCCTAGGGCTACTTGAAGAGAAAAAACAAACCATAGAGACAAAACTGAGAACTCCTTTATTTTGTCAAGTTTCAAAGAGCTACTACAAACCATGTTTTATTTAGAGTTCCAAATTCATCTATCTATATAGGAGAGAACAGAGGGAAACCTAAATATAAAAACTGCTACTGTAGACGAACGCTTCAACCTAGAATAACAAAACGTGGTGAGCCAAGTGGGAAATATGTCCTGATCATTAGCACCAAGTATCATCAAGATTGGGTGAAAAAATATGTGCTGGTATTTCGGAAACTCGTTATTACTTAGAAGCTTGGCAACCCCTCTCAATGAAAGTGCTTTTACACAGTCTGTGCCTAGGGTTACTTGAAGAGGAAACAAACCATAGAGACAAAACCTGAGAACTCCTTTATTTTGTCAAGTTTCTAAGAGCTACTACAAACCATGTTGTATTTAGAGTTCCAAATTCATCTATCTATATATGAGAGAAAAGAGTGAAACGTAAATATAAAAACTGCTACTGTAGACGAACGCTTCAAGCTAGAAGAACAAAATTTGGTGAGCCAAGTGGGATTTGTGTACTGATCATTACCACCAAGTATCATCAAGATTGGGTGAAAAAATATTTGCTAGTATTTCGGAAACTCGTTATTTCTTAGAAGCTTGGCAACCCCTCTCAATGAAAGTGCTTTTCCACAGTCTGTGCCTAGGGCTACTTGAGGAGGAAACAAACCATAGAGACAAAACTGAGAACTCCTTTATTTTGTCAAGTTTCAAAGAGCTACTACAAACCATGTTTTATTTAGAGTTTTAAATTCATCTATCTATATAGGAGAGAACAGAGGGAAACCTAAATATAGAAACTGCTAATGTAGACGATCGCTTCAAACTAGAAGAACAAAATTTGGTGAGCCAAGTGGGATTTGTGTACTGAGCATTACCACCAAGTATCATCAAGATTGGGTGAAAAAATATTTGCTGGTATTTCGGAAACTCGTTATTTCTTAGACGCCTGGCAACTCATCTCAATGAAAGTGCTTTTCCACAGTGTGTGCCTAGGGCTACTTGAAGAGGAAACAAACCATAAAGACAAAACTGAGAACTCCTTTATTTTGTCAAGTTTAAAAGAGCTACTACAAACCATGTTTTATTTGGAGTTCCAAATTCATCTATCTGTATAGGAGAGAACTGAGGGAAACCTAAATATAAAAAATGCTACTGTAGACGAACGCTTCAACCTAGAAGAACAAAATTTGGTGAGCCAAGTGGGACTTGTGTACTGATTATTAGCACCAAGTATCATCAAGATTGGGTGAAAAAATATTTGCTGGTATTTCGGAAACTCGTTATTTCTTAGAAGCTTGGCAACCCCTCTCAATGAAAGTGCTTTTCCACAGTCTGTGCCTAGGGCTACTTGAAGAGGAAACAAACCATAGAGACAAAACTGAGAACTCCTTTATTTTGTCAAGTTTCAAAGACCTACTACAAACCATGTTGGATTTAGAGTTCCAAATTCATCTAACTATATAGGAGAGAAGAGAGGGAAACCTAAATATAAAAACTGCTACTGTAGACGAAAGCTTCAACCTAGAAGAACAAAATTTGGTGAGCCAAGTGGGACTTGTGTACTGATTATTAGCACCAAGTATCATCAAGATTGGGTGAAAAAATATTTGCTGGTATTTCGGAAACTCGTTATTTCTTAGAAGCTTGGCAACCCCTCTCAATGAAAGTGCTTTTCCACAGTCTGTGCCTAGGGCTACTTGAAGCGGAAACAAACCATAGAGACAAAACTGAGAACTCCTTTATTTTGTCAAGTTTCAAAGAGCTACTACAAACCATGTTTTATTTAGAGTTCCAAATTCATCTATCTATATAGGAGAGAACAGAGGGAAACCTAAATATAAAAACTGCTACTGTAGACGAACGCTTCAACCTAGAATAACAAAACGTGGTGAGCCAAGTGGGAAATATGTCCTGATCATTAGCACCAAGTATCATCAAGATTGGGTAAAAAATATGTGCTGGTATTTCGGAAACTCGTTATTACTTAGAAGCTTGGCAACCCCTCTCAATGAAAGTGCTTTTACACAGTCTGTGCCTAGGGTTACTTGAAGAGGAAACAAACCATAGAGACAAAACTGAGAACTCCTTTATTTTGTCAAGTTTCAAAGAGCTACTACAAACCATGTTTTATTTAGAGTTCCAAATTCATCTATCTGTATAGGAGAGAACTGAGGGAAACCTAAATATAAAAAATGCTACTGTAGACGAACGCTTCAACCTAGAAGAACAAAATTTGGTGAGCCAAGTGGGACTTGTGTACTGATTATTAGCACCAAGTATCATCAAGATTGGGTGAAAAAATATTTGCTGGTATTTCGGAAACTCGTTATTTCTTAGAAGCTTGGCAACCCCTCTCAATGAATGTGCTTTTCCACAGTCTGTGCCTAGGGCTACTTGAAGAGGAAACAAACCATAGACACAAAACTGAGAACTCCTTTATTTTGTCAAGTTTCAAAGAGCTACTACAAACCATGTTTTATTTAGAGTTCCAAATTCATCTATCTATATAGGAGAGAACAGAGGGAAACCTAAATATAAAAACTGCTACTGTAGACGAACGCTTCAACCTAGAATAACAAAACGTGGTGAGCCAAGTGGGAAATATGTCCTGATCATTAGCACCAAGTATCATCAAGATTGGGTGAAAAAATATGTGCTGGTATTTCGGAAACTCGTTATTACTTAGAAGCTTGGCAACCCCTCTCAATGAAAGTGCTTTTACACAGTCTGTGCCTAGGGTTACTTGAAGAGGAAACAAACCATAGAGACAAAACTGAGAACTCCTTTATTTTGTCAAGTTTCAAAGAGCTACTACAAACCATGTTGTATTTAGAGTTCCAAATTCATCTATCTATATATGAGAGAAAAGAGTGAAACGTAAATATAAAAACTGCTACTGTAGACGAACGCTTCAAGCTAGAAGAACAAAATTTGGTGAGCCAAGTGGGATTTGTGTACTGATCATTACCACCAAGTATCATCAAGATTGGGTGAAAAAATATTTGCTAGTATTTCGGAAACTCGTTATTTCTTAGAAGCTTGGCAACCCTCTCAATGAAAGTGCTTTTCCACAGTCTGTGCCTAGGGCTACTTGAGGAGGAAACAAACCATAGAGACAAAACTGAGAACTCCTTTATTTTGTCAAGTTTCAAAGAGCTACTACAAACCATGTTTTATTTAGAGTTTTAAATTCATCTATCTATATAGGAGAGAACAGAGGGAAACCTAAATATAGAAACTGCTAATGTAGACGATCGCTTCAAACTAGAAGAACAAAATTTGGTGAGCCAAGTGGGATTTGTGTACTGATTATTAGCAACAAGTATCATCAATATTGGGTGAAAAAATATTTGCTGGTATTTCGGAAACTCGTTATTTCTTAGACGCCTGGCAACTCATCTCAATGAAAGTGCTTTTCCACAGTGTGTGCCTAGGGCTACTTGAAGAGGAAACAAACCATAAAGACAAAACTGAGAACTCCTTTATTTTGTCAAGTTTCAAAGAGCTACTACAAACCATGTTTTATTTAGAGTTCCAAATTCATCTATCTGTATAGGAGAGAACTGAGGGAAACCGAAATATAAAAACTGCTACTGTAGACGAACGCTTCAACCTAGAAGAACAAAATTTGGTGAGCCAAGTGGGACTTGTGTACTGATCATTAGCACCAAGTATCATCAAGATTGGGTGAAAAAATATTTGCTGCTATTTCGGAAACTCGTTATTTCTTAGAAGCTTGGCAACCCCTCTCAATGAAAGTGCTTTTCCACAGTTTGTGCCTAGGGCTACTTGAAGCGGAAACAAACCATAGAGACAAAACTGAGAACTCCTTTATTTTGTCAAGTTTCAAAGAGCTACTACAAACCATGTTGGATTTAGAGTTCCAAATTCATCTATCTATATAGGAGAGAACTTAGGGAAACCTAAATATATAAAATGCTACTGTAGACGAACGCTTCAACCTACAAGAACAAAATTTGGTGAGCCAAGTGGGACTTGTGTACTGATTATTAGCAACAAGTATCATCAAGATTGGGTGAAAAAATATTTGCTGGTATTTCGGAAACTCGTTATTTCTTAGAAGCTTGGCAACCCCTCTCAATGAAAGTGCTTTTCCACAGTCTGTGCCTTGGGCTAGTTGAAGAGGAAACAAACCATAGAGACAAAACTGAGAACTCCTTTATTTTGTCAATTTTCAAAGAGCTACTACAAACCATGTTGTATTTAGAGTTCCAAATTCATCTATCTATATATGAGAGAAAAGAGTGAAACGTAAATATAAAAACTGCTACTGTAGACGAACGCTTCAAGCTAGAAGAACAAAATTTGGTGAGCCAAGTGGGATTTGTGTACTGATCATTACCACCAAGTATCATCAAGATTGGGTGAAAAATATTTGCTGGCATTTCGGAAACTCGTTATTTCTTAGAAGCTTGGCAACCCCTCTCAATGAAAGTGCGTTTCCACAGTCTGTGCCTAGGGCTACTTGAAGAGGAAACAAACCATAGAGACAAAACTGAGAACTCCTTTATTTTGTCAAGTTTCAAAGACCTACTACAAACCATGTTGGATTAGAGTTCCAAATTCATCTAACTATATAGGAGAGAACAGAGGGAAACCTAAGTATAAAAACTGCTATTATAGACGAACGCTTCAACCTAGAATAACAAAATTTGTGAGCCAAGTGGGATTTGGGTACTGATCATTACCACCAAGTATCATCAAGATTGGGTGAAAAAATATTTGCTGGTATTTCGGAACCTCGTAATTTCTTAGAAGCTTGGCAACCCCTCTCAATGAAAGTGCTTTTCCACAGTCTGTGCGTAGGGCTACTTGAAGCGGAAACAAACCATAGAGACAAAACTGAGAACTCCTTTATTTGTCAAGTTTCAAAGAGCTACTACAAACCATGTTGGATTTAGAGTTCCAAATTCATCTATCTATATAGGAGAGAACAGAGGGAAACCTAAATATAAAAACTGCTACTGTAGACGAACGCTTCAACCTAGAATAACAAAACGTGGTGAGCCAAGTGGGAAATATGTCCTGATCATTAGCACCAATATCATCAAGATTGGGTGAAAAAATATGTGCTGGTATTTCGGAAACTCGTTATTACTTAGAAGCTTGGCAACCCCTCTCAATGAAAGTGCTTTTACACAGTCTGTGCCTAGGGGCTACTTGAAGAGGAAACAAACCATAGAGACAAAAACTGAGAACTCCTTTATTTTGTCAATTTTCAAAGAGCTACTACAAACCATGTTGGATTTAGAGTTCCAAATTCATCTATCTATATATGAGAGAAAAGAGTGAAACCTAAATATAAAAACTGCTACTGTAGACGAACGCTTCAAGGTGGAAGAACAAAATTTGGTGAGCGAAGTGGGATTTGTGTACTGATCATTACCACCAAGTATCATCAAGATTGGGTGAAAAAATATTTGCTAGTATTTCGGAAACTCGTTATTTCTTAGAAGCTTGGCAACCCCTCTCAATGAAATTGCTTTTCCACAGTCTGTGCCTAGGGCTACTTGAGGAGGAAACAAACCATAGAGACAAAACTGAGAACTCCTTTATTTTGTCAAGTTTCAAAGAGCTACTACAAACCATGTTTTATTTAGAGTTTTAAATTCATCTATCTATATAGGAGAGAACAGAGGGAAACCTAAATATAGAAACTGCTAATGTAGACGATCGCTTCAAACTAGAAGAACAAAATTTGGTGAGCCAAGTGGGTTTGTGTACTGAGCATTACGACCTAGTATCATCAAGATTTTGTGAAAAAATATTTGCTGGTATTTCGGAAACTCGTTATTTCTTAGACGCCTGGCAACCCATCTCAATGAAAGTGCTTTTCCACAGTGTGTGCCTAGGGCTACTTGAAGAGGAAACAAACCATAAAGACAAAACTGAGAACTCCTTTATTTTGTCAAGTTTCAAAGAGCTACTACAAACCATGTTTTATTTAGAGTTCCAAATTCATCTATCTGTATAGGAGAGAACTGAGGGAAACCTAAATATAAAAAATGCTACTGTAGACGAACGCTTCAACCTAGAAGAACAAAATTTGGTAAGCCAAGTGGGACTTGTGTACTGATTATTAGCACCAAGTATCATCAAGATTGGGTGAAAAAATATTTGCTGGTATTTCGGAAACTCGTTATTTCTTAGACGCCTGGCAACTCATCTCAATGAAAGTGCTTTTCCACAGTGTGTGCCTAGGGCTACTTGAAGAGGAAACAAACCATAAAGACAAAACTGAGAACTCCTTTATTTTGTCAAGTTTCAAAGAGCTACTACAAACCATGTTTTATTTAGAGTTCCAAATTCATCTATCTGTATAGGAGAGAACTGAGGGAAACCGAAATATAAAAACTGCTACTGTAGACGAACGCTTCAACCTAGAAGAACAAAATTTGGTGAGCCAAGTGGGACTTGTGTACTGATCATTAGCACCAAGTATCATCAAGATTGGGTGAAAAAATATTTGCTGCTATTTCGGAAACTCGTTATTTCTTAGAAGCTTGGCAACCCCTCTCAATGAAAGTGCTTTTCCACAGTTTGTGCCTAGGGCTACTTGAAGCGGAAACAAACCATAGAGACAAAACTGAGAACTCCTTTATTTTGTCAAGTTTCAAAGAGCTACTACAAACCATGTTGGATTTAGAGTTCCAAATTCATCTATCTATATAGGAGAGAACTTAGGGAAACCTAAATATATAAAATGCTACTGTAGACGAACGCTTCACCTACAAGAACAAAATTTGGTGAGCCAAGTGGGACTTGTGTACTGATTATTAGCAACAAGTATCATCAAGATTGGGTGAAAAAATATTTGCTGGTATTTCGGAAACTCGTTATTTCTTAGAAGCTTGGCAACCCCTCTCAATGAAAGTGCTTTTCCACAGTCTGTGCCTTGGGCTAGTTGAAGAGGAAACAAACCATAGAGACAAAACTGAGAACTCCTTTATTTTGTCAATTTTCAAAGAGCTACTACAAACCATGTTGTATTTAGAGTTCCAAATTCATCTATCTATATATGAGAGAAAAGAGTGAAACGTAAATATAAAAACTGCTACTGTAGACGAACGCTTCAAGCTAGAAGAACAAAATTTGGTGAGCCAAGTGGGATTTGTGTACTGATCATTACCACCAAGTATCATCAAGATTGGGTGAAAAAATATTTGCTGGCATTTCGGAAACTCGTTATTTCTTAGAAGCTTGGCAACCCCTCTCAATGAAAGTGCGTTTCCACAGTCTGTGCCTAGGGCTACTTGAAGAGGAAACAAACCATAGAGACAAAACTGAGAACTCCTTTATTTTGTCAAGTTTCAAAGACCTACTACAAACCATGTTGGATTTAGAGTTCCAAATTCATCTAACTATATAGGAGAGTACAGAGGGAAACCTAAGTATAAAAACTGCTATTATAGACGAACGCTTCAACCTAGAATAACAAAATTTGGTGAGCCAAGTGGGATTTGGGTACTGATCATTACCACCAAGTATCATCAAGATTGGGTGAAAAAATATTTGCTGGTATTTCGGAACCTCGTAATTTCTTAGAAGCTTGGCAACCCCTCTCAATGAAAGTGCTTTTCCACAGTCTGTGCGTAGGGCTACTTGAAGCGGAAACAAACCATAGAGACAAAACTGAGAACTCCTTTATTTTGTCAAGTTTCAAAGAGCTACTACAAACCATGTTGGATTTAGAGTTCCAAATTCATCTATCTATATAGGAGAGAACAGAGGGAAACCTAAATATAAAAACTGCTACTGTAGACGAACGCTTCAACCTAGAATAACAAAACGTGGTGAGCCAAGTGGGAAATATGTCCTGATCATTAGCACCAATATCATCAAGATTGGGTGAAAAAATATGTGCTGGTATTTCGGAAACTCGTTATTACTTAGAAGCTTGGCAACCCCTCTCAATGAAAGTGCTTTTACACAGTCTGTGCCTAGGGCTACTTGAAGAGGAAACAAACCATAGAGACAAAACTGAGAACTCCTTTATTTTGTCAATTTTCAAAGAGCTACTACAAACCATGTTGGATTTAG
Organism: Callospermophilus lateralis; assembly: GCF_048772815.1. Classification (NCBI taxonomy): domain Eukaryota; kingdom Metazoa; phylum Chordata; class Mammalia; order Rodentia; family Sciuridae; genus Callospermophilus; species Callospermophilus lateralis. The sequence continues at coordinate 42,472 of NW_027513473.1, forward strand.
AGTTCCAAATTCATCTATCTATATATGAGAGAAAGAGTGAAACCTAAATATAAAAACTGCTACTGTAGACGAACGCTTCAAGGTGGAAGAACAAAATTTGGTGAGCGAAGTGGGATTTGTGTACTGATCATTACCACCAAGTATCATCAAGATTGGGTGAAAAAATATTTGCTAGTATTTCGGAAACTCGTTATTTCTTAGAAGCTTGGCAACCCCTCTCAATGAAATTGCTTTTCCACAGTCTGTGCCTAGGGCTACTTGAGGAGGAAACAAACCATAGAGACAAAACTGAGAACTCCTTTATTTTGTCAAGTTTCAAAGAGCTACTACAAACCATGTTTTATTTAGAGTTTTAAATTCATCTATCTATATAGGAGAGAACAGAGGGAAACCTAAATATAGAAACTGCTAATGTAGACGATCGCTTCAAACTAGAAGAACAAAATTTGGTGAGCCAAGTGGGTTTGTGTACTGAGCATTACGACCTAGTATCATAAAGATTTTGTGAAAAAATATTTGCTGGTATTTCGGAAACTCGTTATTTCTTAGACGCCTGGCAACCCATCTCAATGAAAGTGCTTTTCCACAGTGTGTGCCTAGGGCTACTTGAAGAGGAAACAAACCATAAAGACAAAACTGAGAACTCCTTTATTTTGTCAAGTTTCAAAGAGCTACTACAAACCATGTTTTATTTAGAGTTCCAAATTCATCTATCTGTATAGGAGAGAACTGAGGGAAACCTAAATATAAAAAATGCTACTGTAGACGAACGCTTCAACCTAGAAGAACAAAATTTGGTAAGCCAAGTGGGACTTGTGTACTGATTATTAGCACCAAGTATCATCAAGATTGGGTGAAAAAATATTTGCTGGTATTTCGGAAACTCTTTATTTCTTAGAAGCTTGGCAACCCCTCTCAATGGAAGTGTTTTTCCACAGTCTGTGCCTAGGGCTACTTGAGGAGGAAACAAACCATAGAGACAAAACTGAGAACTCCTTTATTTTATCAAGTTTCAAAGACCTACTACAAACCATGTTGGATTTAGAGTTCCAAATTCATCTAACTATATAGGAGAGAACAGAGGGAAACCTAAATATAAAAACTGCTACTGTAGACGAACGCTTCAACCTAGAATAACAAAATTTGGTGAGCCAAGTGGGATTTGTGTACTGATCATTTCCACCAAGTATCATCAAGATTGGGTGAAAAAATATTTGCTAGTATTTCGGAAACTCGTTATTTCTTGGAAGCTTGGCAACCCCTCTCAATGAAAGTGGTTTTACACAGTCTGTGCCTAGGGCTACTTGAAGAGGAAACAAACCATAGAGACAAAACTGAGAACTCCTTTATTGTGCCAAGTTTCAAAGAGCTACTACAAACCATGTTTTATTTAGAGTTCCAAATTCATCTATCTATATAGGAGAGAACAGAGGGAACCTAAATATAAAAACTGCTACTGTAGACGATCGCTTCAAGCTAGAAGAACTAAATTTGGTGAGCCAAGTGGGATTTGTGTACTGATCATTACCACCAAGTATCATCAAGATTGGGTGAAATCATATTTGCTGGTATGTCGGAAACTCGTTATTTCTTAGAAGGTTGGCCACCCCTCTCAATGAAAGTGCTTTTCCACAGTTTGTGCCTAGGGCTACTTGAAGAGGAAACAAACCATAGAGACAAAACTGAGAACTCCTTTATTGTGTCAAGTTTCAAAGAGCTACTACAAACCTAGTTTTATTTAGAGTTCCAAATTCATCTATCTATATAGGAGAGAACAGGGGAAACCTAAATATAAAAACTGCTACTGTAGACGATCGCTTCAAACTAGAAGAACAAATTTTGTTGAGCCAAGTGGGATTTCTGTACTGATCATTACCACCAAGTATCATCAAGATTGGGTGAAAAAATATTTGCTGGTATTTCGGAAACTCGTTATTTCTTAGACGCTTGGCAACCCATCTCAATGAAAGTGTTTTCCACAGTGTGTGCCTAGGGCTACTTGAAGAGGAAACAAACCATAGAGACAAAACTGAGAACTCCTTTATTTTGTCAAGTTTCAAAGAGCTACTACAAACCATGTTTTATTTAGAGTTCCAAATTCATCTATCTATATGAGAGAACAGAGGGAAACCTAAATATAAAAACTGCTACTGTAGACGAACGCTTCAACGTAGAATAACAAAATTTGGTGAGCCAAGTGGGAAATGTGTACTTACCATTAGCACCAAGTATCATCAAGATTGGGTGAAAAAATATTTGCTGGTATTTCGGAAACTCGTTATTTCTTAGACGCTTGGCAACGCATCTCAATGAAAGTGTTTTCCACAGTGTGTGCCTAGGGCTAATTGAAGAGGAAACAAACCATAGAGACAAAACTGAGAACTCCTTTATTTTGTCAAGTTTCAAAGAGCTACTACAAACCATGTTTTATTTAGAGTTCCAAATTCATCTATCTATATAGGAGAGAACAGAGGGAAACCTAAATATAAAACTGCTACTGTAGACGAACGCTTCAACCTAAAAATAACAAAACTTGGTGAGCCAAGTGGGAAATGTGTACTGATCATTAGCACCCAGTATCATCAAGATTGGGTGAAAAAATATTTGCTGGTATTTCGGAAACTCGTTATTTCTTAGAAGCTTGGCAACCCCTCTTAATGAAAGTGCTTTTACACAGTCTGTGCCTAGGGCTACTTGAAGAGGAAACAAACCATAGAGAAAAAACTGAGAACTCCTTTATTTTGTCAATTTTCAAAGAGCTACTACAAACCATGTTGGATTTAGAGTTCCAAATTCAATTATCTGTATATGAGAGAACAGAGTGAAACCTAAATATAAAAACTGCTACTGTAGACGATCGCTTCAAGCTAGAAGAACTAAATTTGGTGAGCCAAGTGGGATTTGTGTACTGATCATTACCACCAAGTATAATCAAGATTGGCTGAAATAATATTTGCTGGTATTTCGGAAACTCGTTACTTCTTAGAAGCTTGGCCACTCCTCTCAATGAAAGTGCTTTTCCACAGTGTGTGCCTAGGGCTACATGAAGAGGAAACAAACCATAGAGCCAAAACTGAGAACTCCTTTATTGTGTCAAGTTTCAAAGAGCTACTACAAACCATGTTTTTATTTAGAGTTTTAAATTCATCTATCTATATAGGAGAGAAGAGAGGGAAACCTAAATATAGAAACTGCTAATGTAGACGATCGCTTCAACCTAGAAGAACAAAATTTGGTGAGCCAAGTGGGATTTGTGTACTGATCATTACCACCAAGTATCATCAAGATTGGGTGAAAAAATATTTGCTGGTATTTCGGAAACTCGTTATTTGTTAGAAGCTTGGCAACCCATCTCAATGAAAGTGCTTTTCCACAGTGTGTGCCTAGGGCTACTTGAAGAGGAAACAAACCTTAAAGGCAAAACTGAGAACTTCTTTATTTTGTCAAGTTTGAAAGACCTACTACAAACCATGTTGGATTTAGAGTTCCAAATTCATCTAACTATATAGGAGAGAACAGAGGGAAACCTAAATATAAAAACTGCTACTGTAGACGAACGCTTCAACCTAGAATAACAAAATTTGGTGAGCCAAGTGGGAGATGTGTACTGATCATTAGCACCAAGTATCATCAAGATTGGGTGAAAAAATATTTGCTGGTATTTCGGAAACTCGTTATTTCTTAGACGCCTGGCAACCCATCTCAATGAAAGTGCTTTTCCACAATGTGTGCCTAGGGCTACTTGAAGAGGAAACAAACCATAAAGACAAAACTGAGAACTCCTTTATTTTGTCAAGTTTCAAAGAGCTACTACAAACCCTGTTTTATTGAGAGTTCCAAATTCATCTATCTGTATAGGAGAGAACTGAGGGAAACCTAAATATGAAAAATGCTACTGTAGACGAACGCTTCAACCTAGAAGAACAAAATTTGGTGAGCCAAGTGGGACTTGTGTACTGATTATTAGCAAAAAAGTATCATCAAGATTGGGTGAAAAAATATTTGCTGGTATTTCGGAAACTCGTTATTTCTTAGAAGCTTGGCAACCCCTCTCAATGAAAGTGCTTTTCCACAGTCTGTGCCTAGGGCTACTTGAAGAGGAAAAAAACCATAGAGACAAAACTGAGTACTCATTATTTTTTCAAGTTTCAAAGACCTACTACAAACCATGTTGGATTTAGAGTTCCAAATTCATCTAACTATATAGGAGAGAACAGAGGGAAACCTAAATATAAAAACTGCTACTGTAGACGAAAGCTTCAACCTAGAAGAACAAAATTTGGTGAGAAAAGTGGGACTTGTGTACTGATTATTAGGAACAAGTATCATCAAGATTGGGTGAAAAAATATTTGCTGCTATTTCGGAAACTCGTTTATTTCTTAGAAGCTTGGCAAACCCTCTCAATGAAAGTGCTTTTCCACAGTTTGTGCCTAGGGCTACTTGAAGCGGAAACAAACCATAGAGACAAAACTGAGAACTCCTTTATTTTTTCAAGTTTCAAAGAGCTACTACAAACCATGTTGGATTTAGAGTTCCAAATTCATCTATCTATATAGGAGAGAACTTAGGGAAACCTAAATATATAAAATGCTACTGTAGACGAACGCTTCAACCTAGAAGAACAAAATTTGGTGAGCCAAGTGGGACTTGTGTACTGATTATTAGCACCAAGTATCATCAAGATTGGGTGAAAAAATATTTGCTGGTATTTCGGAAACTCGTTATTTCTTAGAAGCTTGGCAACCCCTCTCAATGAAAGTGCTTTTCCACAGTCTGTGCCTTGGGCTACTTGAAGAGGAAACAAACCATAGAGACAAAACTGAGAACTCCTTTATTTTGTCAAGTTTCAAAGAGCTACTACAAACCATTTTTTATTTAGAGTTCCAAATTCATCTATCTATATAGGAGAGAACAGAGGGAACCTAAATATAAAAACTGCTACTGTAGACGAACGCTTCAACCTAGAATAACAAAATTTGGTGAGCCAAGTGGGATTTGTGTACTGATCATTACCACCAAGTATCATCAAGATTGGGTGAAAAAATGTTTGCTGGTATTTCGGAAACTCGTTATTACTTAGAAGCTTGTCAACCCCTCTCAATGAAAGTGTTTTTCCACAGTCTGTTCCTAGGGCTCCTTGGAGATTAAACAAACCATAGAGACAAAACTGAGAACTCCTTTATTTTGTCACGTTTCAACTACCTACTACAAACCATGTTTTATTTAGAGTTCCAAATTCATCTATCTATATAGGAGAGAACAGAGGGAAACCTAAATATAAAAACTGCTACTGTAGACGAACGCTTCAACCTATAATAACAAAATTTGATGAGCCCAGTGGGAGATGTGTACTGATCATTAGCACCAAGTATCATCAAGATTGGGTGAAAAAATATTTGCTGGTATTTCGGAAACTCGTTATTTCTTGGAAGCTTGGCAACCCCTCTCAATGAAAGTGGTTTTACACAGTCTGTGTCTAGGCTACTTGAAGAGGAAACAAACCATAGAGACAAAACTGAGAACTCCTTTATTGTGCCAAGTTTCAAAGAGCTACTACAAACCATGTTTTATTTAGAGTTCCAAATTCATCTATCTATATAGGAGAGAACAGAGGGAAACCTAAATATAAAAACTGCTACTGTAGACGATCGCTTCAAACTAGAAGAATTAAATTTGGTGAGCCAAGTGGGATTTGTGTACTGATCATTACCAAAAAGTATCATCAAGATTGGGTGAAATAATATTTGCTGGTATTTCGGAAACTCGTTATTTCTTAGAAGCTTGGCAACCCCTCTCAATGAAAGTGCTTTTCCACAGTCTGTGCCTTGGGCTACTTGAAGAGGAAACAAACCATAGAGACAAAACTGAGAACTCCTTTATTTTGTCAAGTTTCAAAGAGCTACTACAAACCATTTTTTATTTAGAGTTCCAAATTCATCTATCTATATAGGAGAGAACAGAGGGAAACCTAAATATAAAAACTGCTACTGTAGACGAACGCTTCAACCTAGAATAACAAAATTTGGTGAGCCAAGTGGGATTTGTGTACTGATCATTACCACCAAGTATCATCAGATTGGGTGAAAAAATGTTTGCTGGTATTTTCGGAAAATCGTTATTACTTAGAAGCTTGGCAACCCCTCTCAATGAAAGTGTTTTTCCACAGTCTGTTCCTAGGGCTCCTTGAGATTAAACAAACCATAGAGACAAAACTGAGAACTCCTTTATTTGTCACGTTTCAACTACCTACTACAAACCATGTTTTATTTAGAGTTCCAAAATTCATCTATCTATATAGGAGAGAACAGAGGGAAACCTAAATATAAAAACTGCTACTGTAGACGAACGCTTCAACCTATAATAACAAAATTTGATGAGCCCAGTGGGAGATGTGTACTGATCATTAGCACCAAGTATCATCAAGATTGGGTGAAAAAATATTTGCTGGTATTTCGGAAACTCGTTATTTCTTGGAAGCTTGGCAACCCCTCTCAATGAAAGTGGTTTTACACAGTCTGTGTCTAGGGCTACTTGAAGAGGAAACAAACCATAGAGACAAAACTGAGAACTCCTTTATTGTGCCAAGTTTCAAAGAGCTACTACAAACCATGTTTTATTTAGAGTTCCAAATTCATCTATCTATATAGGAGAGAACAGAGGGAAACCTAAATATAAAAACTGCTACTGTAGACGATCGCTTCAAACTAGAAGAATTAAATTTGGTGAGCCAAGTGGGATTTGTGTACTGATCATTACCAAAAAGTATCATCAAGATTGGGTGAAATAATATTTTGCTGGTATTTCGGAAACTCGTTATTTCTTAGAAGCTTGGCCACCCCTCTCAATGAAAGTGCTTTTCCACAGTTTGTGCCTAGGGCTACTTGAAGAGGAAACAAACCATAGAGACAAAACTGAGAACTCCTTTATTGTGTCAAGTTCAAAGAGCTACTACAAACCATGTTTTATTTAGAGTTCCAAATTCATCTATCTATATAGGAGAGAACAGGGGGAAACCTAAATATAAAAACTGCTACAGTAGACGATCGCTTCAAACTAGAAGAACAAATTTTGTTGAGCCAAGTGGGATTTCTGTACTGATCATTACCACCAAGTATCATCAAGATTGGGTGAAAAAATATTTGCTGGTATTTCGGAAACTCGTTATTTCTTAGACGCTTGGCAACCCATCTCAATGAAAGTGTTTTCCACAGTGTGTGCCTAGGGCTACTTGAAGAGGAAACAAACCATAGAGACAAAACTGAGAACTCCTTTATTTTGTCAAGTTTCAAAGAGCTACTACAAACCATGTTTTATTTAGAGTTCCAAATTCATCTATCTATATAGGAGAGAACAGAGGGAAACCTAAATATAAAAACTGCTACTGTAGACGAACGCTTCAACCTAGAATAACAAAATTTGGTGAGCCAAGTGGGAAATGTGTACTTACCATTAGCACCAAGTATCATCAAGATTGGGTGAAAAAATATTTGCTGGTATTTCGGAAACTCGTTATTTCTTAGAAGCTTGGCAACCCCTCTCTATGAAAGTGCTTTTCCACAGTCTGTGCCAAGGGCTCTTTAATATTAAGCAAACCATAGACACAAAACTGAGAACTCCTTTATTTTGTCAACTTTCAAAGACCTGCTACAAACCATATTTTATTTAGAGTTCCAAATTCATCTATCTATATAGGAGAGAACAGAGGGAAACCTAATATAAAAACTGCTACTGTAGACGAACGCTTCAACCTAGAATAACAAAACTTGGTGAGCCAAGTGGGAAATGTGTACTGATCATTAGCACCAAGTATCATCAAGATTGGGTGAAAAAATATTTGCTGGTATTTCGGAAACTCGTTATTTCTTAGAAGCTTGGCAACCCCTCTTAATGAAAGTGCTTTTACACAGTCTGTGCCTAGGGCTACTTGAGGAGGAAACAAACCATAGAGAAAAAACTGAGAACTCCTTTATTTTGTCAATTTTCAAAGAGCTACTACAAACCATGTTGGATTTAGAGTTCCAAATTCAATTATCTGTATATGAGAGAACAGAGTGAAACCTAAATATAAAAACTGCTACTGTAGACGATCGCTTCAAGCTAGAAGAACTAAATTTGGTGAGCCAAGTGGGATTTGTGTACTGATCATTACCACCAAGTATAATCAAGATTGGGTGAAATAATATTTGCTGGTATTTCGGAAACTCGTTACTTCTTAGAAGCTTGGCCACTCCTCTCAATGAAAGTGCTTTTCCACAGTGTGTGCCTAGGGCTACATGAAGAGGAAACAAATCATAGAGCCAAAACTGAGAACTCCTTTATTGTGTCAAGATTCAAAGAGCTACTACAAACCATGTTTTTATTTAGAGTTTTAAATTCATCTATCTATATAGGAGAGAAGAGAGGGAAACCTAAATATAGAAACTGCTAATGTAGACGATCGCTTCAACCTAGAAGAACAAAATTTGGTGAGCCAAGTGGGATTTGTGTACTGATCATTACCACCAAGTATCATCAAGATTGGGTGAAAAAATATTTGCTGGTATTTCGGAAACTCGTTATTTGTTAAAAGCTTGGCAACCCATCACAATGAAAGTGCTTTTCCACAGTGTGTGCCTAGGGCTACTTGAAGAGGAAACAAACCTTAAAGGCAAAACTGAGAACTTCTTTATTTTGTCAAGTTTGAAAGACCTACTACAAACCATGTTGATTTAGAGTTCCAAATTCATCTAACTATATAGGAGAGAACAGAGGGAAACCTAAATATAAAAACTGCTACTGTAGACGAACGCTTCAACTAGAATAACAAAATTTGGTGAGCCAAGTGGGAGATGTGTACTGATCATTAGCACCAAGTATCATCAAGATTGCATGAAAAAATATTTGCTGGTATTTCGGAAACTAGTTATTTCTTAGAAGGTTGGCAACCCCTCTCAATGAAAGTGCTTTTCCACAGTCTGTGCCTATGGCTACTTGAGGAGGAAACAAACCATAGAGACAAAACTGAGGACTCCGTTATTTTGTCAAGTTTCAAAGAGCTACTACAAACCATGTTTTATTTAGAGTTTTAAATTCATCTATCTATATAGGAGAGAAAAGAGGGAAACCTAAATATAGAAACTGCTAATGTAGACGATCGCTTCAAACTAGAAGAACAAAATTTGGTGATCCAAGTGGGATTTGTGTACTGATCATTACCACCAAGTATCATCAAGATTGGGTGAAAAAATATTTGCTGGTATTTCGGAAACTCGTTATTTCTTAGACGCCTGGCAACCCATCTCAATGAAAGTGCTTTTCCACAATGTGTGCCTAGGGCTACTTGAAGAGGAAACAAACCATAAAGACAAAACTGAGAACTCTTTATTTTGTCAAGTTTCAAAGAGCTACTACAAACCCTGTTTTATTTAGAGTTCCAAATTCATCTATCTGTATAGGAGAGAACTGAGGGAAACCTAAATATGAAAAATGCTACTGTAGACGAACGCTTCAACCTAGAAGAACAAAATTTGGTGAGCCAAGTGGGACTTGTGTACTGATTATTATCACCAAGTATCATCAAGATTGGGTGAAAAAATATTTGCTGGTATTTCGGAAACTCGTTATTTCTTAGAAGCTTGGCAACCCCTCTCAATGAAAGTGCTTTTCCACAGTCTGTGCCTAGGGCTACTTGAAGAGGAAACAAACCATAGAGACAAAACTGAGTACTCATTATTTTGTCAAGTTTCAAAGACCTACTACAAACCATGTTGGATTTAGAGTTCCAAATTCATCTAACTATATAGGAGAGAACAGAGGGAAACCTAAATATAAAAACTGCTACTGTAGACGAAAGCTTCAACCTAGAAGAACAAAATTTGGTGAGAAAAGTGGGACTTGTGTACTGATTATTAGAAACAAGTATCATCAAGATTGGGTGAAAAAATATTTGCTGGTATTTCGGAAACTCGTTATTTCTTAGAAGGTTGGCAACCCCTATCAATGAGGGCTTTTCCACAGTCTGTGCCTAGGGCTACTTGAAGAGGAAACAAACCATAGAGACAAAACTGAGAACTCTTTATTTTGTCACGTTTCAAAGAGCTACTACAAAGCATGTTGCATTTAGAGTTCCAAATTCATCTATCTATATAGGATAGAACTGAGGGAAACCTAAATATAAAAACTGCTACTGTAGACGAACGCTTCAACCTAGAATAACAAAATTTGGTGAGCCAAGTGGGAAATGTGTACTGATCATTAGCACCAAGTATCATCAAGATTGGGTGAAAAAATATTTGCTGCTATTTCGGAAACTCGTTATTTCTTAGAAGCTTGGCAAACCCTCTCAATGAAAGTGCTTTTCCACAGTTTGTGCCTAGGGCTACTTGAAGCGGAAACAAACCATAGAGACAAAACTGAGAACTAGTTTATTTTTTCAAGTTTCAAAGAGCTACTACAAACCATGTTGGATTTAGAGTTCCAAATTCATCTATCTATATAGGAGAGAACTTAGGGAAACCTAAATATATAAAATGCTACTGTAGACGAACGCTTCAACCTAGAAGAACAAAATTTGGTGAGCCAAGTGGGACTTGTGTACTGATTATTAGCACCAAGTATCATCAAGATTGGGTGAAAAAATATTTGCTGGTATTTCGGAAACTCGTTATTTTCTTAGAAGCTTGGCAACCCCTCTCAAAGAAAGTGCTTTTCCACAGTCTGTGCCTTGGGGCTACTTGAAGAGGAAACAAACCATAGAGACAAAACTGAGAACTCCTTTATTTTGTCAAGTTTCAAAGAGCTACTACAAACCATTTTTATTAGAGTTCCAAATTCATCTATCTATATAGGAGAGAACAGAGGGAAACCTAAATATAAAAACTGCTACTGTAGACGAACGCTTCAACCTAGAATAACAAAATTTGGTGAGCCAAGTGGGATTTGTGTACTGATCATTACCACCAAGTATCATCAAGATTGGGTGAAAAAATGTTTGCTGGTATTTCGGAAACTCGTTATTACTTAGAAGCTTGGCAACCCCTCTCAATGAAAGTGTTTTTCCACAGTCTGTTCCTAGGGCTCCTTGAGATTAACAAACCATAGAGACAAAACTGAGAACTCCTTTATTTTGTCACGTTTCAACTACCTACTACAAACCATGTTTTATTTAGAGTTCCAAATTCATCTATCTATATAGGAGAGAACAGAGGGAAACCTAAATATAAAAACTGCTACTGTAGACGAACGCTTCACCTATAATAACAAAATTTGATGAGCCCAGTGGGAGATGTGTACTGATCATTAGCACCAAGTATCATCAAGATTGGGTGAAAAAATATTTGCTGGTATTTCGGAAACTCGTTATTTCTTGGAAGCTTGGCAACCCCTCTCAATGAAAGTGGTTTTACACAGTCTGTGTCTAGGGCTACTTGAAGAGGAAACAAACCATAGAGACAAAACTGAGAACTCCTTTATTGTGCCAAGTTTCAAAGAGCTACTACAAACCATGTTTTATTTAGAGTTCCAAATTCATCTATCTATATAGGAGAGACAGAGGGAAACCTAAATATAAAAACTGCTACTGTAGACGATCGCTTCAAACTAGAAGAATTAAATTTGGTGAGCCAAGTGGGATTTGTGTACTGATCATTACCAAAAAGTATCATCAAGATTGGTGAAATAATATTTGCTGGTATTTCGGAAACTCGTTATTTCTTAGAAGCTTGGCCACCCCTCTCAATGAAAGTGCTTTTCCACAGTTTGTGCCTAGGGCTACTTGAAGAGGAAACAAACCATAGAGACAAAACTGAGAACTCCTTTATTGTGTCAAGTTTCAAAGAGCTACTACAAACCATGTTGGATTTAGAGTTCCAAATTCATCTATCTATATAGGAGAGAACAGGGGGAAACCTAAATATAAAAACTGCTACTGTAGACGATCGCTTCAAACTAGAAGAACAAATTTTGTTGAGCCAAGTGGGATTTCTGTACTGATCATTACCACCAAGTATCATCAAGATTGGGTGAAAAAATATTTGCTGGTATTTCGGAAACTCGTTATTTCTTAGACGCTTGGCAACCCATCTCAATGAAAGTGTTTTCCACAGTGTGTGCCTAGGGCTACTTGAAGAGGAAACAAACCATAGAGACAAAACTGAGAACTCCTTTATTTTGTCAAGTTTCAAAGAGCTACTACAAACCATGTTTTATTTAGAGTTCCAAATTCATCTATCTATATGAGAGAACAGAGGAAACCTAAATATAAAAACTGCTACTGTAGACGAACGCTTCAACCTAGAATAACAAAATTTGGTGAGCCAAGTGGGAAATGTGTACTTACCATTAGCACCAAGTATCATCAAGATTGGGTGAAAAAATATTTGCTGGTATTTCGGAAACTCGTTATTTCTTAGACGCTTGGCAACGCATCTCAATGAAAGTGTTTTCCACAGTGTGTGCCTAGGGCTACTTGAAGACTAACAAACCATAGAGACAAAACTGAGAACTCCTTTATTTTGTCAAGTTTCAAAGAGCTACTACAAACCATGTTTTATTTAGAGTTCCAAATTCATCTATCTATATAGGAGAGAACAGAGGGAAACCTAAATATAAAAACTGCTACTGTAGACGAACGCTTCAACCTAGAATAACAAAATTTGGTGAGCCAAGTGGGAAATGTGTACTTACCATTAGCACCAAGTATCATCAAGATTGGGTGAAAAAATATTTGCTGGTATTTCGGAAACTCGTTATTTCTTAGAAGCTTGGCAACCCCTCTCTATGAAAGTGCTTTTCCACAGTCTGTGCCAAGGGCTCCTTGAATATTAAGCAAACCATAGACACAAAAACTGAGAACTCCTTTATTTTGTCAACTTTCAAAGACCTGCTACAAACCATATTTTATTTAGAGTTCCAAATTCATCTATCTATATAGGAGAGAACAGAGGGAAACCTAAATATAAAAACTGCTACTGTAGACGAACGCTTCAACCTAGAATAACAAAACTTGGTGAGCCAAGTGGGAAATGTGTACTGATCATTAGCACCAAGTATCATCAAGATTGGGTGAAAAAATATTTGCTGGTATTTCGGAACTCGTTATTTCTTAGAAGCTTGCAACCCCTCTTAATGAAAGTGCTTTTACACAGTCTGTGCCTAGGGCGACTTGAAGAGGAAACAAAACATAGAGAAAAAACTGAGAACTCCTTTATTTTGTCAATTTTCAAAGAGCTACTACAAACCACGTTGATTTAGAGTTCCAAATTCATCTATCTGTATATGAGAGAACAGAGTGAAACCTAAATATAAAAACTGCTACTGTAGACGATCGCTTCAAGCTAGAAGAACTAAATTTGTGAGCCAAGTGGGATTTGTGTACTGATCATTACCACCAAGTATAATCAAGATTGGGTGAAATAATATTTGCTGGTATTTCGGAAACTCGTTATTTCTTAGAAGCTTGGCCACCGCTCTCAATGAAATTGCTTTTCCACAGGGTGTGCCTAGGGCTACTTGAAGAGGAAACAAACCATAGAGCCAAAACTGAGAACTCCTTTATGTGTCAAGTTTCAAAGAGCTACTACAAACATGTTTTTATTTAGAGTTTTAAATTCATCTATCTATATAGGAGAGAAGAGAGGGAAACCTTAAATATAGAAACTGCTAATGTAGACGATCGCTTCAACCTAGAAGACAAAATTTGGTGCGCCAAGTGGGATTTGTGTACTGATCATTACCACCAAGTATCATCAAGATTGGGTGAAAAATATTTGCTGGTATTTCGGAAACTCGTTATTTGTTAGAAGCTTGGCAACCCATCTCAATGAAAGTGCTTTTCCACAGTGTGTGCCTAGGCTACTTGAAGAGGAAACAAACCTTAAAGGCAAAACTGAGAACTTCTTTATTTTGTCAAGTTTCAAAGACCTACTACAACCATGTTGGATTTAGAGTTCCAAATTCATCTAAATATATAGGAGAGAACAGAGGGAAACCTAAATATAAAAACTGCTACTGTAGACGAACGCTTCAACCTAGAATAACAAAATTTGGTGAGCCAAGTGGGAGATGTGTACTGATCATTAGCACCAAGTATCATCAAGATTGGGTGAAAAAATATTTGCTGGTATTTCGGAAACTCTCGGAAACTCGTTATTTCTTAGAAGGTTGGCAACCCCTCTCAATGAAAGTGCTTTTCCACAGTTTGTGCCTAGGGCTACTTGAAGAGGAAACAAACCATAGAGACAAAACTGAGAACTCCTTTATTGTGTCATTTTTCAAAGAGCTACTACAAACCATGTTTTATTTAGAGTTCCAAAATTCATCTTTCTATATAGGAGAGAACAGAGGGAAACCTAAATATAAAAACTGCTACTGTAGACGATCGCTTCAAACTAAAAGAACAATTTTGTTGAGCCAAGTGGGATTTCTGTACTGATCATTACCACCAAGTATCATCAAGATTGGGTGAAAAAATATTTGCTGGTATTTCGGAAACTCGTTATTTCTTAGACGCTTGGCAACCCATCTCAATGAAAGTGTTTTCCACAGTGTGTGCCTAGGGCTACTTGAAGAGGAAACAAACCATAGAGACAAAACTGAGAACTCCTTTATTTTGTCAAGTTTCAAAGAGCTACTACAAACCGTGTTTTATTTAGAGTTGCAAATTCATCTATCTATATAGGAGAGAACAGAGGGAAACCTAAATATAAAAACTGCTACTGTAGACGAACGCTTCAACATAGAATAACAAAATTTGGTGAGCCAAGTGGGAAATGTGTACATACCATTAGCACCAAGTATCATCAAGATTGGGTGAAAAAATATTTGCTGGTATTTCGGAAACTCGTTATTTCTTAGACGCTTGGCAACGCATCTCAATGAAAGTGCTTTTCCAGAGTCTGTGCCAAGGGCTCCTTGAATATTAAGCAAACCATAGAGACAAAACTCAGAACTCCTTCATTTTATCAAGTTTCAAAGATCTACTACAAACCATGTTTTATTTAGAGTTCCAAATTCATCTATCTATATAGGAGAGAACAGAGGGAAACCTAAATATAAAAACTGCTACTGTAGACGAACGCTTCAACCTAGAATAACAAAATTTGGTGAGCCAAGTGGGAAATGTGTACTGATCATTAGCACCAAGTATCATCAAGATTGGGTGAAAAATATTTGCTGGTATTTCGGAAACTCGTTATTTCTTAGACGCTTGGCAACCCATCTCAATGAAAGTGTTTTCCACAGTGTGTGCCTAGGGCTACTTGAAGAGGAAACAAACCATAGAGACAAAACTGAGAACTCCTTTATTTTGTCAAGTTTCAAAGAGCTACTACAAACCATGTTTTATTTAGAGTTGCAAATTCATCTATCTATATAGGAGAGAACAGAGGGAAACCTAAATATAAAAACTGCTACTGTAGACGAACGCTTCAACATAGAATAACAAAATTTGGTGAGCCAAGTGGGAAATGTGTACATACCATTAGCACCAAGTATCATCAAGATTGGGTGAAAAAATATTTGCTGGTATTTCGGAAACTCGTTATTTCTTAGACGCTTGGCAACGCATCTCAATGAAAGTGCTTTTCCAGAGTCTGTGCCAAGGGCTCCTTGAATATTAAGCAAACCATAGAGACAAAACTCAGAACTCCTTCATTTTATCAAGTTTCAAAGATCTACTACAAACCATGTTTTATTTAGAGTTCAAATTCATCTATCTATATAGGAGAGAACAGAGGGAAACCTAAATATAAAAACTGCTACTGTAGACGAACGCTTCAACCTAGAATAACAAAATTTGGTGAGCCAAGTGGGAAATGTGTACTGATCATTAGCACCAAGTATCATCAAGATTGGGTGAAAAAATATTTGCTGGTATTTCGGAAACTCGTTATTTCTTAGAAGCTTGGCAACCCCTCTCAATGAAAGTGCTTTTCCACAGTCTGTGCCAAGGGCTCCTTGAATATTACGCAAACCATAGAGACAAAACTGAGAACTCCTTTATTTTTTCAAGTTTCAAAGACCTACTACAAACCATGTTTTATTTAGAGTTCCAAATTCATCTATCTATATAGGAGAGAACAGAGGGAAACCTAAATATAAAAACTGCTACTGTAGACGAACGCTTCAACCTAGAATAACAAAATTTGGTGAGCCAAGTGGGAAATGTGTACTGATCATTAGCACCAAGTATCATCAAGATTGGGTGAAAAAATATTTGCTGGTATTTCGGAAACTCGTTATTTCTTAGAAGCTTGGCAACCCCTCTCAATGAAAGTGCTTTTCCAGAGTCTGTGCCAAGGGCTCCTTGAATATTAAGCAAACCATAGAGACAAAACTCAGAACTCCTTCATTTTTCTAGTTTCAAAGATCTACTACAAACCATGTTTTATTTAGAGTTCCAAATTCATCTATCTATATAGGAGAGAACAGATTGAAACCTAAATATAAAAACTGCTACTGTAGACGAACGCTTCAACCTAGAATAACAAAATTTGGTGAGCCAAGTGGGACATGTGTACTGATCATTAGCACCAAGTATCATCAAGATTGGGTGAAAAATATTTGCTGGTATTTCGGAAACTCGTTATTTCTTAGAAGCTTGGCAACCCCTCTCAATGAAAGTGCTTTTACACAGTCTGTGCCTAGGGCTACTTGAAGAGGAAACAAACCATAGAGACAAAACTGAGAACTCCTTTATTTTGTCAATTTTCAAAGAGCTACTACAAACCATGTTGGATTTAGAGTTCCAAAGTCATCTATCTATATATGAGAGAACAGAGTGAAACCTAAATATAAAAACTGCTACTGTAGACGATCGCTTCAAGCTAGAAGAACTAAATTTGGTGTGCCAAGTGGGATTTGTGTACTGATCTTTACCACCAAGTATCATCAAGATTGGGTGAAATAATATTTGCTGGTATTTCGGAAACTCGTTATTTCTTAGAAGCTAGGCAACCCCTCTCAATGAAAGTGCTTTTCCACAGTCTGTGCCTAGGGCTACTTGAAGAGGAAACAAACCATAGAGACAAAACTGAGAACTCCTTTATTTTCTCAAGTTTCAAAGAGCTACTACAAACCATGTTTTATTTAGAGTTCCAAATTCATCTATCTATATAGGAGAGAACAGAGGGAAACCTAAATATAAAAACTGCTACTGTAGACGAACGCTTCAACCTAGAATAACAAAACTTGGTGAGCCAAGTGGGGAAATGTGTACTGATCATGAGAACCAAGTATCATCAAGATTGGGTGAAAAAATATTTGCTGGTATTTCGGAAACTCGTTATTTGTTAGAAGCTTGGCAACCCATCTCAATGAAAGTGCTTTTCCACAGTGTGTGCCTAGGGCTACTTGAAGAGGAAACAAACCATAAACAAAACTGAGAACTTCTTTATTTTGGTCAAGTTTCAAAGACCTACTACAAACCATGTTGGATTTAGAGTTCCAAATTCATCTAACTATATAGAAGAGAACAGAGGGAAGCCTAAATATAAAAACTGCTACTGTAGACGAACGCTTCAACCTAGAATAACAAAATTTGGTGAGCCAAGTGGGAGATGTGTACTGATCATTAGCACCAAGTATCATCAAGATTGGGTGAAAAAATATTTGCTGGTATTTCGGAAACTAGTTATTTCTTAGAAGGTTGGCAACCCCTCTCAATGAAAGTGCTTTTCCACAGTCTGTGCCTAGGGCTACTTGAAGAGGAAACAAACCATAGAGACAAAACTGAGAACTCCTTTATTTTGTCAAGTTTCAAAGAGCTACTACAAACCATGTTTGATTTAGAGTTCCAAATTCATCTATCTATATAGGAGAGAACTGAGGGAACCTAAATATAAAAACTGCTACTGTAGACGAACGCTTCAACCTAGAAGAACAAAATTTGGTGAGCCAAGTGGGAAATGTGTACTGATCATTAGCATCAAGTATCATCAAGATTGGGTGAAAAAATATTTGCTGGTATTCGGAAACTCGTTATTTCTTAGAAGCTTGGCAACACCTCTCAATGAAAGTGCTTTTCCACAGTCTGTGCCAAGGGCTCCTTGAATATTAAGCAAACCATAGAGACAAAACTGAGAACTCCTTTATTTTGTCAAGTTTCAAAGACCTACTAGAAACCATGTTTTATTTAGAGTTCCAAATTCATCTATCTATATAGGAGAGAACAGAGGGAAACCTAAATATAAAACTGCTACTGTAGACGAACGCTTCAACCTAGAATAACAAAATTTGGTGAGCCAAGTGGGAAATGTGTACTGATCATTAGCACAAAGTATCATCAAGATTGGGTGAAAAAATATTTGCTGGTATTTCGGAAACTCATTATTTCTTAGAAGCTTGGCAACCCCTCTCAATGAAAGTGCTTTTCCACAGTCTGTGCCAAGGGCTCCTTGAATATTAAGCAAACCATAGAGACAAAACTCAGAACTCCTTTATTTTGTCAAGTTTCAAAGATCTACTACAAACCATGTTTTATTTAGAGTTCCAAATTCATCTATCTATATAGGAGAGAACAGAGGGAAACCTAAATATAAAAACTGCTACTGTAGACTAACGCTTCAACCTAGAATAACAAAATTTGGTGAGCCAAGTGGGAATTGTGTACTGATCATTAGCACCAAGTATCATCAAGATTGGGTGAAAAAATATTTGCTGGTATTTCGGAAACTCGTTATTTCTTAGAAGCTTGGCAACCCCTCTTAATGAAAGTGCTTTTACAGAGTCTGTGCCTAGGGCTACTTGAAGAGGATACAAACCATACAGACAAAACTGAGAACTCCTTTATTTTGTCAATTTTCAAAGAGCTACTACAAACCATGTTGGATTTAGAGTTCCAAATTCATCTATCTATATATGAGAGAACAGAGTGAAACCTAAATATAAAAACTGCTACTGTAGACGATCGCTTCAAGCTAGAAGAACTAAATTTGGTGAGCCAAGTGGGATTTGTGTACTGATCATTACCACCAAGTATCATCAAGATTGGGTGAAATAATATTTGCTGGTATTTCGGAAACTCGTTATTTCTTAGAAGCTAGGCAACCCTCTCAATGAAAGTGCTTTTCCACAGTCTGTGCCTAGGGCTACTTGAAGAGGAAACAAACCATAGAGACAAAAACTGAGAACTCTTTTATTTTGTCAATTTTCAAAGAGCTACTACAAACCATGTTTTATTTAGAGTTCCAAATTCATCTATCTATATAGGATAAAACAGAGGGAAACCTAAATATAAAAACTGCTACTGTATGCGAACGCTTCAACCTAGAATAACAAAACTTGGTGAGCCAAGTGGGAAATGTGTACTGATCATGAGCACCAAGTATCATCAAGATTGGGTGAAAAAATATTTGCTGGTATTCGGAAACTCGGTATTTCTTAGAAGCTTGGCATCCCCTCTCAATGAAAGTGCTTTTACACAGTCTGTGCCTAGGGCTACTTGAAGAGGAAACAAACCACAGAGACAAAACTGAGAACTCCTTTATTTTGTCAATTTTCAAACAGCTACTACAAACCATGTTGGATTTAGAGTTTCAAATTCATCTATCTATATATGAGAGAACAGAGTGAAACCTAAATATAAAAACTGCTACTGTAGACGAACGCTTCAAGCTAGAAGAACAAAATTTGGTGAGCCAAGTGGGATTTGTGTACTGATCATTACCACCAAGTATCATCAAGATTGGGTGAAATAATATTTGCTGGTATTTCAGAAACTCGTTATTTCTTAGAAGCTTGGCAACCCCTCTCAATGAAAGTGCTTTACCACAGTCTGTGCCTAGGGCTACTTGAGGAGGAAACAAACCATAGAGACAAAACTGAGAACTCCTTTTTTTGTCAAGTTTCAAAGAGCTACTACAAACCAAGTTTTATTTAGAGTTTAAATTCATCTATCTATATAGGAGAGAACAGAGGGAAGCCTAAATATAGAAACTGCTAATGTAGACGATCGCTTCAAACTAGAAGAACAAAATTTGGTGAGCCAAGTGGGATTTGTGTACTGATCATTACCACCAAGTTTCATCAGGATTGGGTGAAAAAAATATTTGCTGGTATTTCGGAAACTCGTTATTTCATAGAAGCTTGGCAACCCATCTCAATGAAAGTGCTTTTCCACAGTGTGTGCCTAGGGCTACTTGAAGAGGAAACAAACCATAAAGACAAAACTGAGAACTCTTTTATTTTTTCAAGTTTCAAAGAGCTACTACAAACCATGTTGGATTTAGAGTTCCAAATTCATCTAACTATATAGGAGAGAACAGAGGGAAACCTAAATATAAAAACTGCTACTGTAGACGAACGCTTCAACCTAGAATAACAAAATTTGGTGAGCCAAGTGGGAGATGTGTACTGATCATTAGCACCAAGTACCATCAAGTTTGAGTGAAAAAATATTTGCTGGTATTTTCTGAAACTCGTTATTTCTTAAAGCTTGGCAACCCATCTGAATGAAAGTGCTTTTCCACAGTGTGTGCCTAGGGTTTCTTGAAGAGGAAACAAACCATAGAGACAAAACGGAGAACTCCTTTATTTTGTCAAGTTTCAAAGAGCTACTACAAACCATGTTTTAATTTAGAGTTCCAAATTTATTTATCTATAGAGGAAAGAACAGAGGGAAACCTAAATATAAAAACTGCTACTGTAGACGAACGCTTCAACCTAGAAGAACAAAATTTGGTGAGCCAAGTGGGATTTGTGTACTGATCATTACCACCAAGTATCATCAAGATTGGGTGAAAAAATATTTGCTGGTATTTCGGAACCTCGTAATTTCTTAGAAGCTTGGCAACAGCTTTTCCACAGTCTGTGCCTAGGGCTACTTGAAGTGGAAACAAACCATAGAGACAAAACTGAGAACTCCTTTATTTTATGAAGTTTCAAAGAGCTACTACAAACCATGTTTTTTTAGAGTTCCAAATTCATCTATCTATATAGGAGAGAACAGAGGGAAACCTAAATATAAAAACTGCTACTGTAGACGAACGCTTCAACCTAGAATAATAAAATGTGGTGAGCCAAGTGGGACTTGTGTACTGATTATAAGCAACAAGTATCATCAAGATTGGGTGAAAAAATATTTGCTGGTATTTCGGAAACTCGTTATTTCTTAGAAGCTTGGCAACCCCTCTCAATGAAAGTGCTTTTCCACAGTCTGTGACTAGGGCTACTTGAAGAGGAAACAAACCATAGAGACAAAACTGAGAACTCCTTTATTTTGTCAAGTTTCAAAGAGCTACTACAAACCGTGTTTTATTTAGAGTTCCAAATTCATCTATCTATATAGGAGAGAACAGAGGGAAACCTAAATATAAAAACTGCTACTGTAGACGAACGCTTCAACCTAGAATAAAAAAATTTGGTGAGCCAAGTGGAAATGTGTACTGATCATTAGCACCAAGTATCATCAAGATTGGGTGAAAAAATATTTGCTGCTATTTTGGAAACTCGTTATTTCTTAGAAGCGTGGCAACCACTCTCAATGAAAGTGCTTTTCCACAGTCTGTGCCAAGGGCTCCTTGAATATTAAGCAAACCATAGAGACAAAACTGAGAACTCCTTTATGTTGTCAAGTTTCAAAGACCTACTACAAACCATGTTTTATGTAGAGTTCCAAATTCATCTATCTATATAGGAGAGAACAGAGGGAAACCTAAATATAAAAACTGCTACTGTAGACGAACGCTTCAACCTAGAATAACAAAATTTGGTGAGCCAAGTGGGAAATGTGTACTGATCATTAGCACAAAGTATCATCAAGATTGGGTGAAAAATATTTGCTTTTATTTTGGAAACTCGTTATTTCTTAGAAGCTTGGCAACCCCTCTTAATGAAAGTGCTTTTACACAGTCTGTGCCTAGGGCTACTTGAAGAGGAAACAAACCATAGAGACAAAACTGAGAACTCCTTTATTTTGTCAATTTTCAAAGAGCTACTACAAACCATGTTGGATTTAGAGTTCCAAATTCATCTATCTATATTGGAGAGAACAGAGTGAAACCTAAATATAAAAACTGCTACTCTAGACGATCGCTTCAAGCTAGAAGAACTAAATTTGGTGAGCCAAGTGGGATTTGTGTACTGATCATTACCACCAAGTATCATCAAGATTGGGTGAAATAATATTTGCTGGTATTTCGGAAACTCGTTATTTCTTAGAAACTTGGCCATCCCTCTCAATGAAAGTGCTTTTCCACAGTTTGTGCCTAGGGCTACTTGAAGAGGAAACAAACCATAGAGACAAAACTGAGAACTCCTTTATTGTGTCAAGTTTCAAAGAGCTACTACAAACCATGTTTTATTTAGAGTTTTAAATTCATCTGTCTATATAGGAGAGAACAGAGGGAAACCTAAATATAGAAACTGCTAATGTAGACGATCGCTTCAAACTAGAAGAACAAAATTTGGTGAGCCAAGTGGGATTTATGTACTGATCATTACCACCAAGTATCATCAAGATTGGGTGAAAAAATATTTGCTGGTATTTCGGAAACTCGTTATTTGTTAGAAGCTTGGCAACCCATCTCAATGAAAGTGCTTTTCCACAGTGTGTGCCTAGGGCTACTTGAAGAGGAAACAAACCATAAAGACAAAACTGAGAACTTCTTTATTTTGTCAAGTTTCAAAGACCTACTACAAACCATGTTGGATTTAGAGTTCCAAATTCATCTAACTATATAGGAGAGAACAGAGGGAAACCTAAATATAAAAACTGCTACTGTAGACGAACGCTTCAACCTAGAATAACAAAATTTGGTGAGCCAAGTGGGAGATGTGTACTGATCATTAGCACCAAGTATCCTCAAGATTGGGTGAAAAAATATTAGCTGGTATTTCGGAAACTCTTTATTTCTTAGAAGCTTGGCAACACCTCTCAATAAAAGTGCTTTTCCACAGTCTGTGCCTAGGGCTAGTTGAAGAGGAAACAAACCATAGAGACAAAACTGAGAACTCCTTTATTTTGTCAAGTTTCAAAGAGCTACTACAAACCATGTTGGATTTAGAGTTCCAAATTCATCTATCTATATAGGAGAGAAGAGAGGGAAACCTCAATATAAAAACTGCTACTGTAGACGAACGCTTCAACCTAGAAGAACAAAATTTGGTGAGCCAAGTGGGATTTCTGAACTGATCATTACCACCAAGTATCATCAAGATTGGGTGAAAAAGTATTTGCTGGTATTTCGGAAACTCGTTATTTCTTAGAAGGTTGGCAACCCCTCTCAATGAAAGTGCTTTTCCACAGTCTGTGCCTAGGGCTAGTTGAAGAGGAAACAAACCATAGAGACAAAACTGAGAACTCCTTTATTTTGTCAAGTTTCAAAGAGCTACTACAAACCATGTTTTATTTAGAGTTCCAAATTCATCTATCTATATAGGAGAGAAGAGAGGGAAACCTCAATATAAAAACTGCTACTGTAGACGAACGCTTCAACTAGAAGAACAAAATTTGGTGAGCCAAGTGGGAAACGTGTACTGATTATTAGCAACAAGTATCATCAAGATTGGGTGAAAAAGTATTTGCTGGTATTTCGGAAACTCCTTATTTCTTAGAAGCTTGGCAACCCCTCTCAATGAAAGTGCTTTTCCACAGTCTGTGCCAAGGGCTACTTGAAGAGGAAACAAATCATAGGGACAAAACTGAGAACTCCTTATTTTGTCAAGTTTCAAAGAGCTACTACAAACCATGTTTTATTTAGAGTTCCAAATTCATCTATCTATATAGGATAAAACAGAGGGAAACCTAAATATAAAAACTGCTACTGTATGCGAACGCTTCAACCTAGAATAACAAAACTTGGTGAGCCAAGTGGGAAATGTGTACTGATCATGAGCACCAAGTATCATCAAGATTGGGTGAAAAAATATTTGCTGGTATTTCGGAAACTCGGTATTTCTTAGAAGCTTGGCATCCCCTCTCAATGAAAGTGCTTTTACACAGTCTGTGCCTAGGGCTACTTGAAGAGGAAACAAACCACAGAGACAAAACTGAGAACTCCTTTATTTTGTCAATTTTCAAACAGCTACTACAAACCATGTTGGATTTAGAGTTTCAAATTCATCTATCTATATATGAGAGAACAGAGTGAAACCTAAATATAAAAACTGCTACTGTAGACGAACGCTTCAAGCTAGAAGAACAAAATTTGGTGAGCCAAGTGGGATTTGTGTACTTATCATTACCACCAAGTATCATCAAGATTGGGTGAAATAATATTTGCTGGTATTTCAGAAACTCGTTATTTCTTAGAAGCTTGGCAACCCCTCTCAATGAAAGTGCTTTACCACAGTCTGTGCCTAGGGCTACTTGAGGAGGAAACAAACCATAGAGACAAAACTGAGAACTCCTTTATTTTGTCAAGTTTCAAAGAGCTACTACAAACCAAGTTTTATTTAGAGTTTAAATTCATCTATCTATATAGGAGAGAACAGAGGGAAGCCTAAATATAGAAACTGCTAATGTAGACGATCGCTTCAAACTAGAAGAACAAAATTTGGTGAGCCAAGTGGGATTTGTGTACTGATCATTACCACCAAGTTTTCATCAGGATTGGGTGAAAAAATATTTGCTGGTATTTCGGAAACTCGTTATTTCATAGAAGCTTGGCAACCCATCTCAATGAAAGTGCTTTTCCACAGTGTGTGCCTAGGGCTACTTGAAGAGGAAACAAACCATAAAGACAAAACTGAGAACTCTTTTATTTTTTCAAGTTTCAAAGAGCTACTACAAACCATGTTGGATTTAGAGTTCCAAATTCATCTAACTATATAGGAGAGAACAGAGGGAAACCTAAATATAAAAACTGCTACTGTAGACGAATGCTTCAACCTAGAATAACAAAATTTGGTGAGCCAAGTGGGAGATGTGTACTGATCATTAGCACCAAGTACCATCAAGTTTGAGTGAAAAAATATTTGCTGGTATTTCTGAAACTCGTTATTTCTTAAAGCTTGGCAACCCATCTGAATGAAAGTGCTTTTCCACAGTGTGTGCCTAGGGTTACTTGAAGAGGAAACAAACCATAGAGACAAAACGGAGAACTCCTTTATTTTGTCAAGTTTCAAAGAGCTACTACAAACCATGTTTTAATTTAGAGTTCCAAATTTATTTATCTATAGAGGAAAGAACAGAGGGAAACCTAAATATAAAAACTGCTACTGTAGACGAACGCTTCAACCAAGAAGAACAAAAATTTGGTGAGCCAAGTGGGATTTGTGTACTGATCATTACCACCAAGTATCATCAAGATTGGGTGAAAAAATATTTGCTGGTATTTCGGAACCTCGTAATTTCTTAGAAGCTTGGCAACAGCTTTTCCACAGTCTGTGCCTAGGGCTACTTGAAGTGGAAACAAACCATAGAGACAAAACTGAGAACTCCTTTATTTTATCAAGTTTCAAAGAGCTACTACAAACCCATGTTTTTTTAGAGTTCCAAATTCATCTATCTATATAGGAGAGAACAGAGGGAAACCTAAATATAAAAACTGCTACTGTAGACGAACGCTTCAACCTAGAATAATAAAATGTGGTGAGCCAAGTGGGACTTGTGTACTGATTATAAGCAACAAGTATCATCAAGATTGGGTGAAAAAATATTTGCTGGTATTTCGGAAACTCGTTATTTCTTAGAAGCTTGGCAACCCCTCTCAATGAAAGTGCTTTTCCACAGTCTGTGACTAGGGCTACTTGAAGAGGAAACAAACCATAGAGACAAAACTGAGAACTCCTTTATTTTGTCAAGTTTCAAAGAGCTACTACAAACCGTGTTTTATTTAGAGTTCCAAATTCATCTATCTATATAGGAGAGAACAGAGGGAAACCTAAATATAAAAACTGCTACTGTAGACGAACGCTTCAACCTAGAATAACAAAATTTGGTGAGCCAAGTGGAAATGTGTACTGATCATTAGCACCAAGTATCATCAAGATTGGGTGAAAAAATATTTGCTGCTATTTTGGAAACTCGTTATTTCTTAGAAGCTTGGCAACCCCTCTCAATGAAAGTGCTTTTCCACAGTCTGTGCCAAGGGCTCCTTGAATATTAAGCAAACCATAGAGACAAAACTGAGAACTCCTTTATGTTGTCAAGTTTCAAAGACCTACTACAAACCATGTTTTATGTAGAGTTCCAAATTCATCTATCTATATAGGAGAGAACAGAGGGAAACCTAAATATAAAAACTGCTACTGTAGACGAACGCTTCAACCTAGAATAACAAAATTTGGTGAGCCAAGTGGGAAATGTGTACTGATCATTAGCACAAAGTATCATCAAGATTGGGTGAAAAATATTTGCTTTTATTTTGGAAACTCGTTATTTCTTAGAAGCTTGGCAACCCCTCTTAATGAAAGTGCTTTTACACAGTCTGTGCCTAGGGCTACTTGAAGAGGAAACAAACCATAGAGACAAAACTGAGAACTCCTTTATTTTGTCAATTTTCAAAGAGCTACTACAAACCCATGTTGGATTTAGAGTTCCAAGTTCATCTATCTATATTGGAGAGAACAGAGTGAAAAATAAATATAAAAACTGCTACTCTAGACGATCGCTTCAAGCTAGAAGAACTAAATTTGGTGAGCCAAGTGGGATTTGTGTACTGATCATTACCACCAAGTATCATCAAGATTGGGTGAAATAATATTTGCTGGTATTTCGGAAACTCGTTATTTCTTAGAAACTTGGCCATCCCTCTCAATGAAAGTGCTTTTCCACAGTTTGTGCCTAGGGCTACTTGAAGAGGAAACAAACCATAGAGACAAAACTGAGAACTCCTTTATTGTGTCAAGTTTCAAAGAGCTACTACAAACCATGTTTTATTTAGAGTTTTAAATTCATCTGTCTATATAGGAGAGAACAGAGGGAAACCTAAATATAGAAACTGCTAATGTAGACGATCGCTTCAAACTAGAAGAACAAAATTTGGTGAGCCAAGTGGGATTTATGTACTGATCATTACCACCAAGTATCATCAAGATTGGGTGAAAAAATATTTGCTGGTATTTCGGAAACTCGTTATTTGTTAGAAGCTTGGCATCCCATCTCAATGAAAGTGCTTTTCCACAGTGTGTGCCTAGGGCTACTTGAAGAGGAAACAAACCATAAAGACAAAACTGAGAACTTCTTTATTTTGTCAAGTTTCAAAGACCTACTACAAACCATGTTGGATTTAGAGTTCCAAATTCATCTAACTATATAGGAGAGAACAGAGGGAAACCTCAATATAAAAACTGCTACTGTAGACGAACGCTTCAACCTAGAAGAACAAAATTTGGTGAGCCAAGTGGGATTTCTGAACTGATCATTACCACCAAGTATCATCAAGATTGGGTGAAAAAGTATTTGCTGGTATTTCGGAAACTCGTTATTTCTTAGAAGGTTGGCAACCCCTCTCAATGAAAGTGCTTTTCCACAGTCTGTGCCTAGGGCTAGTTGAAGAGGAAACAAACCATAGAGACAAAACTGAGAACTCCTTTATTTTGTCAAGTTTCAAAGAGCTACTACAAACCATGTTTTATTTAGAGTTCCAAATTCATCTATATATATAGGAGAGAAGAGAGGGAAACCTCAATATAAAAACTGCTACTGTAGACGAACGCTTCAACCTAGAAGAACAAAATTTGGTGAGCCAAGTGGGAAACGTGTACTGATTATTAGCAACAAGTATCATCAAGATTGGGTGAAAAAGTATTTGCTGGTATTTCGGAAACTCCTTATTTCTTAGAAGCTTGGCAACCCCTCTCAATGAAAGTGCTTTTCCACAGTCTGTGCCAAGGGCTACTTGAAGAGGAAACAAATCATAGAGACAAAACTGAGAACTCCTTTATTTTGTCAAGTTTCAAAGAGCTACTACAAACCATGTTTTATTTAGAGTTCCAAATTCATCTATCTATATAGGAGAGAACAGAGGGAAACCTAAATATAAAAACTGCTACTGTAGACGAACGCTTCAACCTAGAATAACAAAATTTGGTGACCCAAGTGGGAAATGTGTACTGATCATTAGCACGAAGTATCATCAAGATTGGGTGAAAAAATATTTGCTGGTATTTCGGAAACTCGTTATTTCTTAGAAGCTTGGCAACCCCTCTCAATGAAAGTGCTTTTCCACAGTCTGTGCCAAGGGCTCCTTGAATATTAAGCAAACCATAGAGACAAAACTGAGAACTACTTTATTTTGTCAAGTTTCAAAGACCTACAACAAACCATGTTTTATTTAGAGTTCCAAATTCATCTATCTATATAGGAGAGAACAGAGGGAAACCTAAATATAAAAACTGCTACTGTAGACGAACGCTTCAACTTAGAATAACAAAATTTGGTGAGCCAAGTGGGAAATGTGTACTGATCATTAGCACCAAGTATCATCAAGATTGGGTGAAAAAATATTTGCTGGTATTTCGGAAACTCGTTATTTCTTAGAAGCTTGGCAACCCCTCTTAATGAAAGTGCTTTTACACAGTCTGTGCCTAGGGCTACTTGAAGAGGAAACAAACCATAGAGACAAAACTGAGAACTCCTTTATTTTGTCAATTTTCAAAGAGCTACTACAAACCATGTTGGATTTAGAGTTCCAGATTTATCTATCTATATGGGAGAGAACAGAGTGAAACCTAAATATAAAAACTGCTACTCTAGACGATCGCTTCAAGCTAGAAGAACTAAATTTGGTGAGCCAAGTGGGATTTGTGTACTGATCATTACCACCAAGTATCATCAAGATTGGGTGAAATAATATTTGCTGGTATTTCGGAAACTCGTTATTTCTTAGAAACTTGGCCATCCCTCTCAATGAAAGTGCTTTTCCACAGTTTGTGCCTAGGGCTACTTGAAGAGGAAACAAACCATAGAGACAAAACTGAGAACTCCTTTATTGTGTCAAGTTTCAAAGAGCTACTACAAACCATGTTTTATTTAGAGTTTTAAATTCATCTGTCTATATAGGAGAGAACAGAGGGAAACCTAAATATAGAAACTGCTAATGTAGACGATCGCTTCAAACTAGAAGAACAAAATTTGGTGAGCCAAGTGGGATTTGTGTACTGATCATTACCACCAAGTATCATCAAGATTGGGTGAAAAAATATTTGCTGGTATTTCGGAAACTCGTTATTTGTTAGAAGCTTGGCAACCCATCTCAATGAAAGTGCTTTTCCACAGTGTGTGCCTAGGGCTACTTGAAGAGGAAACAAACCATAAAGACAAAACTGAGAACTTCTTTATTTTGTCAAATTTCAAAGACCTACTACAAACCATGTTGGATTTAGAGTTCCAAATTCATCTAACTATATAGGAGAGAACAGAGGGAAACCTAAATATAAAAAACTGCTACTGTAGACGAACGCTTCAACGTAGAATAACAAAATTTGGTGAGCCAAGTGGAAGATGTGTACTGATCATTAGCACCAAGTATCCTCAAGATTGGGTGAAAAAATATTAGCTGGTATTTCGGAAACTCTTTATTTATTAGAAGCTTGGCAACACCTCTCAATAAAAGTGCTTTTCCACAGTCTGTGCCTAGGGCTAGTTGAAGAGGAAACAAACCATAGAGACAAAACTGAGAACTCCTTTATTTTGTCAAGTTTCAAAGAGCTACTACAAACCATGTTGGATTTAGAGTTCCAAATTCATCTATCTATATAGGAGAGAAGAGAGGGAAACCTCAATATAAAAACTGCTACTGTAGACGAACTCTTCAACCTAGAAGAACAAAATTTGGTGAGCCAAGTGGGATTTCTGAATTGATCATTACCACCAAGTATCATCAAGATTGGGTGAAAAAGTATTTGCTGGTATTTCGGAAACTCGTTATTTCTTAGAAGGTTGGCAACCCCTCTCAATGAAAGTGCTTTTCCACAGTCTGTGCCTAGGGCTACTTGAAGAGGAAACAAATCATAGAGACAAAACTGAGAACTCCTTTATTTTGTCAAGTTTCAAAGAGCTACTACAAACCATGTTTTATTTAGAGTTCCAAATTCATCTATCTATATAGGAGAGAACAGAGGGAAACCTAAATATAAAAACCTCTACTGTAGACGAACGCTTCAACCTAGAATAACAAAATTTGGTGAGCCAAGTGGGAAACGTGTACTGATTATTAGCAACAAGTATCATCAAGATTGGGTGAAAAAATATTTGCTGGTATTTCGGAAACTCGTTATTTCTTAGAAGCTTGGCAACCCCTCTCAATGAAAGTGCTTTTCCACAGTCTGTGCCAAGGGCTCCTTGAATATTAAGCAAACCATAGAGACAAAACTGAGAACTACTTTATTTTGTCAAGTTTCAAAGACCTACAACAAACCATGTTTTATTTAGAGTTCCAAATTCATCTATCTATATAGGAGAGAACAGAGGGAAACCTAAATATAAAAACTGCTACTGTAGACGAACGCTTCAACTTAGAATAACAAAATTTGGTGAGCCAAGTGGGAAATGTGTACTGATCATTAGCACCAAGTATCATCAAGATTGGGTGAAAAAATATTTGCTGGTATTTCGGAAACTCGTTATTTCTTAGAAGCTTGGCAACCCCTCTTAATGAAAGTGCTTTTACACAGTCTGTGCCTAGGGCTACTTGAAGAGGAAACAAACCATAGAGACAAAACTGAGAACTCCTTTATTTTGTCAATTTTCAAAGAGCTACTACAAACCATGTTGGATTTAGAGTTCCAGATTTATCTATCTATATGGGAGAGAACAGAGTGAAACCTAAATATAAAAACTGCTACTGTAGACGATCGCTTCAAGCTAGAAGAACTAAATTTGGTGAGCCAAGTGGGATTTGTGTACTGATCATTACCACCAAGTATCATCAAGATTGGGTGAAATAATATTTGCTGGTATTTCGGAAACTCGTTATTTCTTAGAAACTTGGCCATCCCTCTCAATGAAAGTGCTTTTCCACAGTTTGTGCCTAGGGCTACTTGAAGAGGAAACAAACCATAGAGACAAAACTGAGAACTCCTTTATTGTGTCAAGTTTCAAAGAGCTACTACAAACCATGTTTTATTTAGAGTTTTAAATTCATCTGTCTATATAGGAGAGAACAGAGGGAAACCTAAATATAGAAACTGCTAATGTAGACGATCGCTTCAAACTAGAAGAACAAAATTTGGTGAGCCAAGTGGGATTTGTGTACTGATCATTACCACCAAGTATCATCAAGATTGGGTGAAAAAATATTTGCTGGTATTTCGGAAACTCGTTATTTGTTAGAAGCTTGGCAACCCATCTCAATGAAAGTGCTTTTCCACAGTGTGTGCCTAGGGCTACTTGAAGAGGAAACAAACCAT
Organism: Callospermophilus lateralis; assembly: GCF_048772815.1. NCBI lineage: Eukaryota > Metazoa > Chordata > Mammalia > Rodentia > Sciuridae > Callospermophilus > Callospermophilus lateralis. The sequence continues at coordinate 73,742 of NW_027513473.1, forward strand.
AAAGACAAAACTGAGAACTTCTTTATTTTGTCAAGTTTCAAAGACCTACTACAAACCATGTTGGATTTAGAGTTCCAAATTCATCTAACTATATAGGAGAGAACAGAGGGAAACCTAAATATAAAAAACTGCTACTGTAGACGAACGCTTCAACGTAGAATAACAAAATTTGGTGAGCCAAGTGGGAGATGTGTACTGATCATTAGCACCAAGTATCCTCAAGATTGGGTGAAAAAATATTAGCTGGTATTTCGGAAACTCTTTATTTCTTAGAAGCTTGGCAACACCTCTCAATAAAAGTGCTTTTCCACAGTCTGTGCCTAGGGCTAGTTGAAGAGGAAACAAACCATAGAGACAAAACTGAGAACTCCTTTATTTTGTCAAGTTTCAAAGAGCTACTACAAACCATGTTGGATTTAGAGTTCCAAATTCATCTATCTATATAGGAGAGAAGAGAGGGAAACCTCAATATAAAAACTGCTACTGTAGACGAACGCTTCAACCTAGAAGAACAAAATTTGGTGAGCCAAGTGGGATTTCTGAATTGATCATTACCACCAAGTATCATCAAGATTGGGTGAAAAAGTATTTGCTGGTATTTCGGAAACTCGTTATTTCTTAGAAGGTTGGCAACCCCTCTCAATGAAAGTGCTTTTCCACAGTCTGTGCCTAGGGCTACTTGAAGAGGAAACAAATCATAGAGACAAAACTGAGAACTCCTTTATTTTGTCAAGTTTCAAAGAGCTACTACAAACCATGTTTTATTTAGAGTTCCAAATTCATCTATCTATATAGGAGAGAACAGAGGGAAACCTAAATATAAAAACCTCTACTGTAGACGAACGCTTCAACCTAGAATAACAAAATTTGGTGAGCCAAGTGGGAAACGTGTACTGATTATTAGCAACAAGTATCATCAAGATTGGGTGAAAAAATATTTGCTGGTATTTCGGAAACTCGTTATTTCTTAGAAGCTTGGCAACCCCTCTCAATGAAAGTGCTTTTCAACAGTCTGTGCCAAGGGCTCCTTGAATATTAAGCAAACCATAGAGACAAAACTGAGAACTCCTTTATGTTGTCAAGTTTCAAAGACCTACTACAAACCATGTTTTATGTAGAGTTCCAAATTCATCTATCTATATAGGAGAGAAGAGAGGGAAACCTCAATATAAAAACTGCTACTGTAGACGAACTCTTCAACCTAGAAGAACAAAATTTGGTGAGCCAAGTGGGATTTCTGAATTGATCATTACCACCAAGTATCATCAAGATTGGGTGAAAAAGTATTTGCTGGTATTTCGGAAACTCGTTATTTCTTAGAAGGTTGGCAACCCCTCTCAATGAAAGTGCTTTTCCACAGTCTGTGCCTAGGGCTACTTGAAGAGGAAACAAATCATAGAGACAAAACTGAGAACTCCTTTATTTTGTCAAGTTTCAAAGAGCTACTACAAACCATGTTTTATTTAGAGTTCCAAATTCATCTATCTATATAGGAGAGAACAGAGGGAAACCTAAATATAAAAACCTCTACTGTAGACGAACGCTTCAACCTAGAATAACAAAATTTGGTGAGCCAAGTGGGAAACGTGTACTGATTATTAGCAACAAGTATCATCAAGATTGGGTGAAAAAATATTTGCTGGTATTTCGGAAACTCGTTATTTCTTAGAAGCTTGGCAACCCCTCTCAATGAAAGTGCTTTTCCACAGTCTGTGCCAAGGGCTCCTTGAATATTAAGCAAACCATAGAGACAAAACTGAGAACTACTTTATTTTGTCAAGTTTCAAAGACCTACAACAAACCATGTTTTATTTAGAGTTCCAAATTCATCTATCTATATAGGAGAGAACAGAGGGAAACCTAAATATAAAAACTGCTACTGTAGACGAACGCTTCAAGCTTAGAATAACAAAATTTGGTGAGCCAAGTGGGAAATGTGTACTGATCATTAGCACCAAGTATCATCAAGATTGGGTGAAAAAATATTTGCTGGTATTTCGGAAACTCGTTATTTCTTAGAAGCTTGGCAACCCCTCTTAATGAAAGTGCTTTTACACAGTCTGTGCCTAGGGCTACTTGAAGAGGAAACAAACCATAGAGACAAAACTGAGAACTCCTTTATTTTGTCAATTTTCAAAGAGCTACTACAAACCATGTTGGATTTAGAGTTCCAGATTTATCTATCTATATGGGAGAGAACAGAGTGAAACCTAAATATAAAAACTGCTACTCTAGACGATCGCTTCAAGCTAGAAGAACTAAATTTGGTGAGCCAAGTGGGATTTGTGTACTGATCATTACCACCAAGTATCATCAAGATTGGGTGAAATAATATTTGCTGGTATTTCGGAAACTCGTTATTTCTTAGAAACTTGGCCATCCCTCTCAATGAAAGTGCTTTTCCACAGTTTGTGCCTAGGGCTACTTGAAGAGGAAACAAACCATAGAGACAAAACTGAGAACTCCTTTATTGTGTCAAGTTTCAAAGAGCTACTACAAACCATGTTTTATTTAGAGTTTTAAATTCATCTGTCTATATAGGAGAGAACAGAGGGAAACCTAAATATAGAAACTGCTAATGTAGACGATCGCTTCAAACTAGAAGAACAAAATTTGGTGAGCCAAGTGGGATTTGTGTACTGATCATTACCACCAAGTATAATCAAGATTGGGTGAAAAAATATTTGCTGGTATTTCGGAAACTCGTTATTTGTTAGAAGCTTGGCAACCCATCTCAATGAAAGTGCTTTTCCACAGTGTGTACCTAGGGCTACTTGAAGAGGAAACAAACCATAAAGACAAAACTGAGAACTTCTTTATTTTGTCAAGTTTCAAAGACCTACTACAAACCATGTTGGATTTAGAGTTCCAAATTCATCTAACTATATAGGAGAGAACAGAGGGAAACCTAAATATAAAAAAACTGCTACTGTAGACGAACGCTTCAACGTAGAATAACAAAATTTGGTGAGCCAAGTGGGAGATGTGTACTGATCATTAGCACCAAGTATCCTCAAGATTGGGTGAAAAAATTTTAGCTGGTATTTCGGAAACTCTTTATTTCTTAGAAGCTTGGCAACACCTCTCAATAAAAGTGCTTTTCCACAGTCTGTGCCTAGGGCTAGTTGAAGAGGAAACAAACCATAGAGACAAAACTGAGAACTCCTTTATTTTGTCAAGTTTCAAAGAGCTACTACAAACCATGTTGGATTTAGAGTTCCAAATTCATCTATCTATATAGGAGAGAAGAGAGGGAAACCTCAATATAAAAACTGCTACTGTAGACGAACGCTTCAACCTAGAAGAACAAAATTTGGTGAGCCAAGTGGGATTTCTGAATTGATCATTACCACCAAGTATCATCAAGATTGGGTGAAAAAGTATTTGCTGGTATTTCGGAAACTCGTTATTTCTTAGAAGGTTGGCAACCCCTCTCAATGAAAGTGCTTTTTCACAGTCTGTGCTTAGGGCTACTTGAAGAGGAAACAAATCATAGAGACAAAACTGAGAACTCCTTTATTTTGTCAAGTTTCAAAGAGCTACTACAAACCATGTTTTATTTAGAGTTCCAAATTTATCTATCTATATAGGAGAGAACAGAGGGAAACCTAAATATAAAACCTCTACTGTAGACGAACGCTTCAACCTAGAATAACAAAATTTGGTGAGCCAAGTGGGAAACGTGTACTGATTATTAGCAACAAGTATCATCAAGATTGGGTGAAAAAATATTTGCTGGTATTTCGGAAACTCGTTATTTCTTAGAAGCTTGGCAACCCCTCTCAATGAAAGTGCTTTTCCACAGTCTGTGCCAAGGGCTCCTTGAATATTAAGCAAACCATAGAGACAAAACTGAGAACTCCTTTATGTTGTCAAGTTTCAAAGACCTACTACAAACCATGTTTTATGTAGAGTTCCAAATTCATCTAATCTATATAGGAGAGAACAGAGGGAAACCTAAATATAAAAACTGGTACTGTAGACGAACGCTTCAACCTAGAATAACAAAATTTGCTGAGCCAAGTGGGAAATGTGTACTGATTATTATCAACAAGTATCATCAAGATTGGGTGAAAAAATATTTGCTGGTGTTTCGGAAACTCGTTATTTCTTAGAAGCTTGGCAAACCATCTCAATGAAAGTGCTTTTCCACAGTCTGTGCCAAGGGCTCCTTGAATATTAAGCAAACCATAGAGACAAAACTGAGAACTCCTTTATGTTGTCAAGTTTAATAGACCTACTACAAACCATGTTTTATTTAGAGTTCCAAATTCATCTATCTATATAGGAGAGAACAGACGGAAACCTAAATATAAAAACCGCTACTGTAGACGAACGCTTCAACCTAGAATAACAAACTTTGGTGAGCCAAGTGGGAAATGTGTACTGATCATTAGCAACAAGTATCATCAAGATTGGGTGAAAAAATATTTGCTGGTATTTCGGAAACTCGTTATTTCTTAGAAGCTTGGCAACCCCTCTTAATGAAAGTGCTTTTACACAGTCTGTGCCTAGGGCTACTTGAAGAGGAAACAAACCATAGAGACAAAACTGAGAACTCCTTTATTTTGTCAATTTTCAAAGAGCTACTACAAACCATGTTGGATTTATAGTTCCAAATTCATCTATCTATATATGAGAGAACAGAGTGAAACCTAAATATAAAAACTGCTACTGTAGACGATCGCTTCAAGCTAGAAGAACTAAATTTGGTGAGCCAAGAGGGATTTGTGTACTGATCATTACCACCAAGTATCATCAAGATTGGGTGAAATAATATTTGCTGGTATTTTGGAAACGCGTTATTTCTTAGAAGCTTGGCCACCCCTCTCAATGAAAGTGCTTTTCCACAGTTTGTGCCTAGGGCTACTTGAAGAGGAAACAAACCATAGAGACAAAACTGAGAACTCCTTTATTGTGTCAAGTTTCAAAGAGCTACTACAAACCATGTTTTATTTAGAGTTCCAAATTCATCTATCTATATAGGAGAGAACAGAGGGAAACATAAATATAAAACTGCTACTGTAGACGATCGCTTCAAACTAGAAGAAGAAAAATTTGGTGAGCCAAGTGGGATTTGTGTACTGATCATTACCACCAAGTATCATCAAGATTGGTTAAAAAAATATTTGCTGGTATTTCGGAAACTCGTTATTTCTTAGACGCTTGGCAACCCATCTCAATGAAAGTGATTTTCCACAGTGTGTGACTAGGGCTACTTGAAGAGGAAACAAACCATAGAGACAAAAGTGAGAACTCCTTTATTTTGTCAAGTTTCAAAGAGCTACTACAAACCATGTATTATTTAGAGTTCCAAATTCATCTATCTATATAGGAGAGAACAGAGGGAAACCTAAATATAAAAACTGCTACTGTAGACGAACGCTTCAACCTAGAATAACAAAATTTGGTGAGCCAAGTGGGAAATGTGTACTGATTATTATCAACAAGTATCATCAAGATTGGGTGAAAAAATATTTGCTGGTATTTCGGAAACTCGTTATTTCTTAGAAGCTTGGCAAACCCTCTCAATGAAAGTGCTTTTCCACAGTCTGTGCCAAGGGCTCCTTGAATATTAAGCAAACCATAGAGACAAAACTGAGAACTCCTTTATGTTGTCAAGTTTCAAAGACCTACTACAAACCATGTTTTATTTAGAGTTCCAAATTCATTTATCTATATAGGAGAGAACAGACGGAAACCTAAATATAAAAACTGCTACTGTAGATGAACGCTTCAACCTAGAATAACAAACTTTGGTGAGCCAAGTGGGAAATGTGTACTGATCATTAGCAACAAGTATCATCAAGATTGGGTGAAAAAATATTTGCTGGTATTTCGGAAACTCGTTATTTCTTAGAAGCTTGGCAACCCCTCTTAATGAAAGTGCTTTTACACATCTGTGCCTAGGGCTACTTGAAGAGGAAACAAACCATAGAGACAAAACTGAGAACTCCTTTATTTTGTCAATTTTCAAAGAGCTACTACAAACCATGTTGGATTTATAGTTCCAAATTCATCTATCTATATATGAGAGAACAGAGTGAAACCTAAATATAAAAACTGCTACTGTAGACGATCGCTTCAAGCTAGAAGAACTAAATTTGGTGAGCCAAGAGGGATTTGTGTACTGATCATTACCACCAAGTATCATCAAGATTGGGTGAAATAATATTTGCTGGTATTTTGGAAACGCGTTATTTCTTAGAAGCTTGGCCACCCCTCTCAATGAAAGTGCTTTTCCACAGTTTGTGCCTAGGGCTACTTGAAGAGGAAACAAACCATAGAGACAAAACTGAGCACTCCTTTATTGTGTCAAGTTTCAAAGAGCTACTACAAACCATGTTTTATTTAGAGTTCCAAATTCATCTATCTATATAGGAGAGAACAGAGGGAAACATAAATATAAAACTGCTACTGTAGACGATCGCTTCAAACTAGAAGAAGAAAATTTGGTGAGCCAAGTGGGATTTGTGTACTGATCATTACCACCAAGTATCATCAAGATTGGTTAAAAAAATATTTGCTGGTATTTCGGAAACTCGTTATTTCTTAGACGCTTGGCAACCCATCTCAATGAAAGTGATTTTCCACAGTGTGTGCCTAGAGCTACTTGAACAGGAAACAAACCATAAATATAAAACTGAGAACTCCTTTATTTTGTCAAGTTTCAAAGAGCTACTACAAACCATGTTCGATTTAGAGTTCCAAATTCATCTATCTATATAGGAGAGAACAGAGGGAAACCTAAATATAGAAACTGCTAATGTAGACGATCGCTTCAAACTAGAAGAACAAAATTTGGTGAGCCAAGTGGGATTTGTGTACTGATCATTACCACCAAGTATCATCAAGATTGGGGAAAAAATATTTGCTTGTTTTTCAGAAACTCGTTATTTCTTAGAAGCTTGGCAACCCATCTCAATGAAAGTGCTTTTCCACAGTGTGTGCCTAGAGCTACTTGAACAGGAAACAAACCATAAAGACAAAACTGAGAACTCCTTTATTTTGTCAAGTTTCAAAGAGCTACTACAAACCATGTTCGATTTAGAGTTCCAAATTCATCTAACTCTATAGGAGAGAACAGAGGAAAACCTAAATATAAAAACTGCTACTGTAGACGAACGCTTCAACCTAGAATAACAAAATTTGGTGAGCCAAGTGGGAGATGTGTACTGATCATTAGCCCCAAGTATCATCAAGATTGGGTGAAAAAATATTTGTTGGTATTTCGGAAACTTGTTATTTCTTAGAAGCTTGGCAACAGCTCTCAATGAAAGTGCTTTTCCACAGTCTGTGCCTAGGGCTACTTGAGGAGGAAACAAACCATAGTGACAAAACGGAGAATTCCTTTATTTTATCAAGTTTCAAAGAGCTACTACAAACCATGTTGGATTTAGAGTTCCAAATTCATCTATCTATATATGAGAGAACAGAGGGAAACCTAAATATAAAAACTGCTACTGTAGACGAACGCTTCAACCTAGAAGAACAAAATATGGAAGCAAAGTGGGATTTGTGAACTGATCATTACCACCAAGTATCATCAAGATTTGGTGAAAAAATATTTGCTGGTATTTCGGAACCTAGTAAATTCTTAGAAGCTTGGCAACCCCTCTCAATGAAAGTGCTTTTCCACAGTCTGTGCCTAGGGCTACTTGAAGCGGAAACAAACCATAGAGACAAAACTGAGAACTCCTTTATTTTGTCAAGTTTCAAAGAGCTACTACAAACCATGTTTTATTTAGAGTTCCAAATTCATCAATCTATATAGGAGAGAACTGGGGGAAACCTAAATATAAAAAATACTACCGTAGACAAACGCTTCAACCTAGAAGAACAAAATTTGGTGAGCCAAGTGGGACTTGTGTACTGATTATTAGGAACAAGTATCATCAAGATTGGGTGAAAAAATATTTGCTGGTATTTCGGAAACTCGTTATTTCTTAGAAGCTTGGCAACCCCTCTCAATGAAAGTGCTTTTACACAGTGTGTGCCTAGGGCTACTTGAAGAGGAAACAAACCATAGAGACAAAACTGAGAACTCCTTTATTTTGTCAATTTTCAAAGAGCTACTACAAACCATGTTGGATTTAGAGTTCCAAATTCATCTATCTATATATGAGAGAACAGAGTGAAACCTAAATATAAAAACTGCTACTGTAGACGAACGCTTCAAGCTAGAAGAACAAAATTTGGTGAGCCAAGTGGGATTTGTGTACTGATTATTACCACCAAGTATCATCAAGATTGGGTGAAATAATATTTGCTGGTATTTCGGAAACTCGTTATTTCTTAGAAGCTTGGCCACACCTCTCAATGAAAGTGCTTTCCAAAGTCTGTGCCTAGGGCTACTTGAAGAGGAAACAAACCATAGAGACAAAAATGAGAACTCCTTTTTTTTGTCAAGTTTCAAAGAGCTACTACAAACCATGTTGGATTTAGAGTTCCAAATTCATCTATCTATATATGAGAGAACAGAGGGAAACCTAAATATAAAAACTGCTACTGTAGACGAACGCTTCAACCTAGAAGAACAAAATTTGGTGAGCCAAGTGGGATTTGTGAACTGATCATTACCACCAAGTATCATCAAGATTGGGTGAAAAAATATTTCCTGGTATTTCGGAACCTCGTAATTTCTTAGAAGCTTGGCAACCCATCTCAATGAAAGTGCTTTTCCACAGTCTGTGCCTAGGGCTACTTGAAGCGGAAACAAACCATAGAGACAAAACTGAGAACTCCTTTATTTTGTCAAGTTTCAAAGAGCTACTACAAACCATGTTGGATGTAGAGTTCCAAATTCATCTATCTATATAGGAGAGAACTGAGGGAAACCTAAATATGAAAACTGCTACTGTAGACGACCGCTTCAACCTAGAATAACAAAATTTGGTGAGCCAAGTGGGAAATGTGTACTGATTATTAGCAACAAGTATCATCAAGATTGGGTGAAAAAATATTTGCTGGTATTTCGGAAACTCGTTATTTCTTAGAAGTTTGGCAACCCCTCTCAATGAAAGTGCTTTTCCACAGTCTGTGCCAAGGGCTCCTTGAATATTAAGCAAACCATAGAGACAAAACTGAGAACTCCTTTATGTTGTCAAGTTTCAAAGACCTACTACAAACCATGTTTTATTTAGAGTTCCAATTTCATCTATCTATATAGGAGAGAACAGACGGAAACCTAAATATAAAAACTGCTACTGTAGACGAACGCTTCAACCTAGAATAACAAAATTTGGTGAGCCAAGTGGGAAATGTGTACTGATCATTAGCACCAAGTATCATCAAGATTGGGTGAAAAAATATTTGCTGGTATTTCGGAAACTCGTTATTTCTTAAAAGCTTGGCAACCCCTCTCAATGAAAGTGCTTTTCCACAGTCTGTGCCAAGGGCTCCTTGAATATTAAGCAAACCATAGAGACAAAACTGAGAACTACTTTATTTTGTCAAGTTTCAAAGACCTACTACAAACCATGTTTTATGTAGAGTTCCAAATTCCTCTATCTATATAGGAGAGAACAGAGGGAAACCTAAATATAAAAAATGCTACCGTAGACGAACGCTTCAACATAGAAGAACAAAATTTGGTGAGCCACGTTTGACTTGTGTACTGATTATTAGGAACAAGTATCATCAAGATTGGGTGAAAAAATATTTGCTGGTATTTCGGAAACTCGTTATTTCTTAGAAGCTTGGCAACCCCTCTCAATGAAAGTGCTTTTACACAGTCTTTGCCTAGGGCTACTTGAAGAGGAAACAAACCATAGAGACAAAACTGAGAACTCCTTTATTTTGTCAATTTTCAAAGAGCTGCTACAAACCATGTTGGATTTATAGTTCCAAATTCATCTATCTATATATGAGAGAACAGAGTGAAATCTAAATATAAAAACTGCTACTGTAGACAATCGCTTCAAGCTGGAAGAACTAAATTTGGTGAGCCAAGAGGGATTTGTGTACTGATCATTACCACCAAGTATCATCAAGATTGGGTGAAATAATATTTGCTGGTATTTCGGAAACTCGTTATTTCTTAGAAGCTTGGCCACCCCTCTCAATGAAAGTGCTTTTCCACAGTTTGTGCCTAGGGCTACTTGAAGAGGAAACAAACCATAGAGACAAAACTGAGAACTCCTTTATTGTATGACGTTTCAAGGAGCTACTACAAACCATGTTTTATTTAGAGTTCCAAATTCATCTATCTATATAGGAGAGAACAGAGGGAAACCTAAATATAAAAACTGCTACTGTAGACGATCGCTTCAAACTAGAAGAACAAAATTTGGTGAGCCACGTGGGATTTGTGTACTGATCATTACCACCAAGTATCATCAAGATTGGGTGAAAAAATATTTGCTTGTTTTTCAGAAACTCGTTATTTCTTAGAAGCTTGGCAACCCATCTCAATGAAAGTGCTTTTCCACAGTGTGTGCCTAGAGCTACTTGAACAGGAAACAAACCATAAAGACAAAACTGAGAACTCCTTTATTTTGTCAAGTTTCAAAGAGCTACTACAAACCATGTTCGATTTAGAGTTCCAAATTCATCTAACTATATAGGAGAGAACAGAGGAAAACCTAAATATAAAAACTGCTACTGTAGACGAACGCTTCAACCTAGAATAACAAAATTTGGTGAGCCAAGTGGGAGATGTGTACTGATCATTAGCCCCAAGTATCATCAAGATTGGGTGAAAAAATATTTGTTGGTATTTCGGAAACTTGTTATTTCTTAGAAGCTTGGCAACCCCTCTCAATGAAAGTGCTTTTCCACAGTCTGTGCCTAGGGCTACTTGAAGAGGAAACAAACCATAGAGACAAAACGGAGAACTCCTTTATTTTATCAAGTTTCAAAGAGCTACTACAAACCATGTTCGATTTAGAGTTCCAAATTCATCTATCTATATAGGAGAGAACAGAGGGAAACCTAAATATAAAAACTGCTACTGTAGACGAACGCTTCAACCTAGAATAACAAAATTTGGTGAGCCAAGTGGGAAATGTGTACTGATTATTATCAACAAGTATCATCAAGATTGGGTGAAAAAATATTTGCTGGTATTTCGGAAACTCGTTATTTCTTAGAAGCTTGGCAAACCCTCTCAATGAAAGTGCTTTTCCACAGTCTGTGCCAAGGGCTCCTTGAATATTAAGCAAACCATAGAGACAAAACTGAGAACTCCTTTATGTTGTCAAGTTTCAAAGACCTACTACAAACCATGTTTTATTTAGAGTTCCAAATTCATTTATCTATATAGAAGAGAACAGACGGAAACCTAAATATAAAAACTGCTACTGTAGATGAACGCTTCAACCTAGAATAACAAACTTTGGTGAGCCAAGTGGGAAATGTGTACTGATCATTAGCAACAAGTATCATCAAGATTGGGTGAAAAAATATTTGCTGGTATTTCGGAAACTCGTTATTTCTTAGAAGCTTGGCAACCCCTCTTAATGAAAGTGCTTTTACACAGTCTGTGCCTAGGGCTACTTGAAGAGGAAACAAACCATAGAGACAAAACTGAGAACTCCTTTATTTTGTCAATTTTCAAAGAGCTACTACAAACCATGTTGGATTTATAGTTCCAAATTCATCTATCTATATATGAGAGAACAGAGTGAAACCTAAATATAAAAACTGCTACTGTAGACGATCGCTTCAAGCTAGAAGAACTAAATTTGGTGAGCCAAGAGGGATTTGTGTACTGATCATTACCACCAAGTATCATCAAGATTGGGTGAAATAATATTTGCTGGTATTTTGGAAACGCGTTATTTCTTAGAAGCTTGGCCACCCCTCTCAATGAAAGTGCTTTTCCACAGTTTGTGCCTAGGGCTACTTGAAGAGGAAACAAACCATAGAGACAAAACTGAGCACTCCTTTATTGTGTCAAGTTTCAAAGAGCTACTACAAACCATGTTTTATTTAGAGTTCCAAATTCATCTATCTATATAGGAGAGAACAGAGGGAAACATAAATATAAAACTGCTACTGTAAACGATCGCTTCAAACTAGAAGAAGAAAATTTGGTGAGCCAAGTGGGATTTGTGTACTGATCATTACCACCAAGTATCATCAAGATTGGTTAAAAAAATATTTGCTGGTATTTCGGAAACTCGTTATTTCTTAGACGCTTGGCAACCCATCTCAATGAAAGTGATTTTCCACAGTGTGTGCCTAGAGCTACTTGAACAGGAAACAAACCATAAAGATAAAACTGAGAACTCCTTTATTTTGTCAAGTTTCAAAGAGCTACTACAAACCATGTTCGATTTAGAGTTCCAAATTCATCTATCTATATAGGAGAGAACAGAGGGAAACCTAAATATAGAAACTGCTAATGTAGACGATCGCTTCAAACTAGAAGAACAAAATTTGGTGAGCCAAGTGGGATTTGTGTACTGATCATTACCACCAAGTATCATCAAGATTGGGTGAAAAAATATTTGCTTGTTTTTCAGAAACTCGTTATTTCTTAGAAGCTTGGCAACCCATCTCAATGAAAGTGCTTTTCCACAGTGTGTGCCAAGAGCTACTTGAACAGGAAACAAACCATAAAGACAAAACTGAGAACTCCTTTATTTTGTCAAGTTTCAAAGAGCTACTACAAACCATGTTCGATTTAGAGTTCCAAATTCATCTAACTCTATAGGAGAGAACAGAGGAAAACCTAAATATAAAAACTGCTACTGTAGACGAACGCTTCAACCTAGAAGAACAAAATATGGTGAGCAAAGTGGGATTTGAGAACTGATCATTACCACCAAGTATCATCAAGATTTGGTGAAAAAATATTTGCTGGTATTTCGGAACCTTGTAAATTCTTAGAAGCTTGGCAACCCCTCTCAATGAAAGTGCTTTTCCACAGTCTGTGCCTAGGGCTAATTGAAGCGGAAACAAACCATAGAGACAAAACTGAGAACTCCTTTATTTTGTCAAGTTTCAAAGAGCTACTAAAAACCATGTTTTATTTAGAGTTCCAAATTCATCAAATATATAGGAGAGAACTTGGGGAAACCTAAATATAAAAAATACTACCGAAGACAAACGCTTCAACCTAGAAGAACAAAATTTGGTGAGCCAAGTGGGACTTGTGTACTGATTATTAGGAACAAGTATCATCAAGATTGGGTGAAAAAATATTTGCTGGTATTTCGGAAACTCGTTATTTCTTAGAAGCTTGGCAACCCCTCTCAATGAAAGTGCTTTTACACAGTGTGTGCCTAGGGCTACTTGAAGAGGAAACAAACCATAGAGACAAAACTGAGAACTCCTTTATTTTGTCAATTTTCAAAGAGCTACTACAAACCATGTTGGATTTAGAGTTCCAAATTCATCTATCTATATATGAGAGAACAGAGTGAAACCTAAATATAAAAACTGCTACTGTAGACGAACGCTTCAAGCTAGAAGAACAAAATTTGGTGAGCCAAGTGGGATTTGTGTACTGATCATTACAACCAAGTATCATCAAGATTGGGTGAAATAATATTTGCTGGTATTTCGGAAACTCGTTATTTCTTAGAAGCTTGGCCACCCCTCTCAATGAAAGTGCTTTTCCAAAGTCTGTGCCTAGGGCTACTTGAAGAGGAAACAAACCATAGAGACAAAAATGAGAACTCCTTTATTTTGTCAAGTTTCAAAGAGCTACTACAAACCATGTTGGATTTAGAGTTCCAAATTCATCTATCTATATATGAGAGAACAGAGGGAAACCTAAATATAAAAACTGCTACTGTAGACGAACGCTTCAACCTAGAAGAACAAAATTTGGTGAGCCCAGTGGGATTTGTGTACTGATAATTAGCAACAAGTATCATCAAGATTGGGTGAAATAATATTTGCTGGTATTTCGGAAACTCGTTATTTCTTAGAAGCTTGGCCACCCCTCTCAATGAAAGTGCTTTTCCACAGTCTGTGCCTAGGGCTACTTGAGGAGGAAACAAACCATAGAGACAAAACTGAGAACTCCTTTATTTTGTCAAGTTTCAAAGAGCTACTAGAAACCATGTTTTATTTAGAGTTTTAAATTCATCTATCTATATAGGAGAGAACAGAGGGAAACCTAAATATAGAAACTGCTAATGTAGACGATCGCTTCAAACTAGAAGAACAAAATTTGGTGAGCCACGTGGGATTTGTGTACTGATAATTAGCAACAAGTATCATCAAGATTGGGTGAAATAATATTTGCTGGTATTTCGGAACCTTGTAAATTCTTAGCAGCTTGGCAACCCCTCTCAATGAAAGTGCTTTTCCACAGTCTGTGCCTAGGGCTACTTGAAGCGGAAACAAACCATAGAGACAAAACTGAGAACTCCTTTATTTTGTCAAGTTTCAAAGAGCTACTACAAACCATGTTTTATTTAGAGTTCCAAATTCATCAATCTATATAGGAGAGAACTTGGGGAAACCTAAATATAAAAAATACTACCGAAGACAAACGCTTCAACCTAGAAGAACAAAATTTGGTGAGCCAAGTGGGACTTGTGTACTGATTATTAGGAACAAGTATCATCAAGATTGGGTGAAAAAATATTTGCTGGTATTTCGGAAACTCGTTATTTCTTAGAAGCTTGGCAACCCCTCTCAATGAAAGTGCTTTTACACAGTGTGTGCCTAGGGCTACTTGAAGAGGAAACAAACCATAGAGACAAACCTGAGAACTCCTTTATTTTGTCAATTTTCAAAGAGCTACTACAAACCATGTTGGATTTAGAGTTCCAAATTCATCTATCTATATATGAGAGAACAGAGTGAAACCTAAATATAAAAACTGCTACTGTAGACGAACGCTTCAAGCTAGAAGAACAAAATTTGGTGAGCCAAGTGGGATTTGTGTACTGATCATTACCACCAAGTATCATCAAGATTGGGTGAAATAATATTTGCTGGTATTTCGGAAACTCGTTATTTCTTAGAAGCTTGGCCACCCCTCTCAATGAAAGTGCTTTTCCAAAGTCTGTGCCTAGGGCTACTTGAAGAGGAAACAAACCATAGAGACAAAAATGAGAACTCCTTTATTTTGTCAAGTTTCAAAGAGCTACTACAAACCATGTTGGATTTAGAGTTCCAAATTCATCTATCTATATATGAGAGAACAGAGGGAAACCTAAATATAAAAACTGCTACTGTAGACGAACGCTTCAACCTAGAAGAACAAAATTTGGTGAGCCAAGTGGGATTTGTGTACTGATAATTAGCAACAAGTATCATCAAGATTGGGTGAAATAATATTTGCTGGTATTTCGGAAACTCGTTATTTCTTAGAAGCTTGGCCACCCCTCTCAATGAAAGTGCTTTTCCACAGTCTGTGCCTAGGGCTACTTGAGGAGGAAACAAACCATAGAGACAAAACTGAGAACTCCTTTATTTTGTCAAGTTTCAAAGAGCTACTACAAACCATGTTTTATTTAGAGTTTTAAATTCATCTATCTATATAGGAGAGAACAGAGGGAAACCTAAATATAGAAACTGCTAATGTAGACGATCGCTTCAAACTAGAAGAACAAAATTTGGTGAGCCACGTGGGATTTGTGTACTGATCATTACCACCAAATATCATCAAGATTGGGTGAAATAATATTTGCTGGTATTTCGGAAACTCGTTATTTCTTAGAAGCTTGGCAACCCCTATCAATGAAAGTGCTTTTCCACAGTCTGTGCCTAGGGCTACTTGAAGAGGAAACAAACCATAGAGACAAAACTGAGAACTCCTTTATTTTGTCAAGTTTCAAAGAGCTACTACAAACCATGTTTTATTTAGAGTTCCAAATTCATCTATCTATATAGGAGAGAGCAGAGGGAAACCTAAATATAAAAACTGCTACTGTACACGAACGCTTCAACCTAGAATAACAAAACATGGTGAGCCAATTGGGAAATGTGTACTGATCATTAGCACCAAGTATCATCAAGATTGGGTGAAAAAATATTTGCTGGTATTTCGGAAACTCGTTATTTCTTAGAAGCTTGGCAACCCCTCTCAATGAAAGTGCTTTTACACAGTCTGTGCCTAGGGCTACTTGAAGAGCAAACAAACCATAGAGACAAAACTGAGAACTCCTTTATTTTGTCAATTTTCAAAGAGCTACTACAAACCACGTTGGATTTAGAGTTCCAAATTCATCTATCTATATATGAGAGAACAGAGTGAAACCTAAATATAAAAACTGCTACTGTAGACGAACGCTTCCATCTAGAAGAACAAAATTTGGTGAGCCAAGTGGGATTTGTGTACTGATCATTACCACCAAGTATCATCAAGATTGGGTGAAATAATATTTTCTGGTATTTCGGAAACTCGTTATTTCTTAGAAGCTTG
>NW_027513473.1:90271-138280 GCF_048772815.1 Callospermophilus lateralis
GAGCAGTGTGGGATTTTTGTACTTGTCATTACCACTACGTATCATCAAGATTGGGTGAGAAAATATTGCTGGAATTTCGGAAAATCGTAATTTCTTGGAAGCTTGGCAACTCCTTTAAATGAAAGTGCTTTTCCACAGTCTCTGCTTAGGGCTATTTGAAGAAGAAACAAACCATAGAGAGAAAACTGAGAACTACTTTTTTATGTCAATTTTCAAATCGCTACTACAAACCATGTTGGATTTAGAGTTCCAAATTCATCTATCTACATAGGAGAGAACAGTGGAAAACCTAAAAATATAAACTGCTACTGTAAACGAACGCTTCAACCTAGAAGAACAAAATTTGGTGAGTCATGTGGGATTTGTGTACTCTTCATTACCACAAAGTACAATCAAGATTGGGTGAAAAAATATTTGCTGGTATTTCGGAAACTCGTTATTTCTTAGAAGCTTGGCAACCGCTTTCAATGAACGTGCTTTTTCACAGTCTGTGCCTAGGGCTACTTGAAGAGGAAACAAACCATAGATACAAAACTGAGAACTCCTTTATTTTGTCAAGTTTCAAAGAGCTACTACAAACCATGTTGGATTTAGAGTTCCAAATTCATCTATCTATATTAAAGAGAATAGAGTGAAACCTAAATATAAAAACTGCTACTGTAAACGAACGCTTCAACCTAGAAGAACTAAATTTGGTGAGCCAAGTGGGATTAGTGTACTGATAATTACCACCAAACATAACCAAGATTGGGTGAAAAAATATTTGCTGGTATTTCAGAACCTCGTTATTTCTTAGAAGCTTGGCAACCCCTCTCAATGAAAGTGATTTTGCACAGTCTGTGCCTAGGGCTACTTGAAGAGAAAACAAACCATAGAGACGAAAGTGAGAATTACTTTATTTTGTCAAGTTTTAAAGAGCTACTACAAACCATGTTGGATTTCGAGGTCCAAATTCATCTATCTATATAGGAGAGAACACAGTGAAACCTAAATATAAAAACTGCTACTGTAGACGAACGCTTCAACCTAGAAGAACAAAATTTGGTGAGCAAAGTGGGATTTGTGTACTGATCATTACCAAATAGTATCATCAAGATTGGGTGAAAAAATATTTGCTGATATTGTGCAAACTCGTTATTTCTTAGATGCTTGGCAACCCCTCTCAATGAAAGTGATTTTGCACAGTCTGAGCCTAGGGCTACTTGAAGAGAAAACAAACCATAGAGACGAAAGTGAGAATTACTTTATTTTGTCAAGTTTCAAAGAGCTACTACAAACCATGTTGGATTTCGAGGTCCAAATTCATCTATCTATATAGGAGAGAACAGAGGGAAACATAAATATAAAAACTGCTAGTGTAGACGAACGCTTCAACCTAGAAGAACAAAATTTGGTGAGCCAAGTGGGATTTGTGTACTGATCATTTCCAAATAGTATCATCAAGATTGGGTGAAAAAATATTTGCTGGTATTTTGCAAACTCGTTATTTCTTAGATGCTTGGCAACCCCTCTCAATGAAAGTGCTTTTCCACAGTCTGTGCCTAGTGCTACTTGAAGAGGAAACAAACCATAGGGACAAAACTAAGAACTACTCTTTTTTGTCAAGTTTCAAAGAGCTACTACAAACCATGTTGCATTTAGACTTCCAATTCATCTATCTATATAAGAGAGGACAAAGGGAAACCGAAAAATATAAACTGCTACTGTAAACGAACGCTACAAACTAGAAGAACAAAATTTGGTGAGCCAAGTGGGATTTGTGTACCAATCATTACCACCAAGTATCATCAAGATTGGGTGAAAAATATTGCTTGTATTTCGGAAAATTGTTATTTCCTGGAAGCGTGACAACCCCTCTCAATGAAAGTGCTTTTCCACAGTCTGTGCCTAGTGCTACTTGAAGAGGAAACAAATCATAGAGACAAAACTGAGAACTACTTTTTTTGTCAAGTTTCAAAGAGCTACTACTAACCGTGTTGGATTTCGATTTCCAAATTCATCTATCTCTATAGGAGAAAACAGAGGGAAACCTAAAATATAAACTGCTACTGTAAACGAACGCTACCAACTAGAAGAACAAAATTTGGAGAGCCAAGTGGGATTGTGTACCCATCATTACCACCGAGTGTCACCAAGATTGGGTGAAAAATTATTTGCTGGTATTTCGGAAACTCGTTATTTCTTGGAAGCTTGGCAACCCCTTTCAATGAAAGTGCTTTAGCACAGTCGCTGCTTAGGGCTAACTGAAGAGGAAACAAAGCATAGAGACAAAACTGAGAACTCTTTTTTTGTCAAGTTTCAAGGAGCTACTACAAACCATGTTGGATTTAGAGTTCCAAATTCATCTATCTATATAGGAGAGAACAGAGGAAAACCTAAAAACATAAACTGCTACTGTAAACAAACACTTCAAAATAAAGAACAAAATTTGGTGAGTCAAGTGGGATTTCTGTACCGATCATTACCACCAAGTATCATCAAGATTGGGTGAAAAAATATTTGCTGGTATTTCGGAAACTAGTTATTTCTTAGAAGTTGGCAACCCCTCTCAATGAAAGTGCTTTTCCACAGTCTGTGCCTAGGGCTAATTGAAGAGGAAACAATCCATAGAGACAAAACTGAGAACTCCTTTATTTTGTCAAGTTTCAAAGAGCTACTACAAACCATGTTGGATTTAGAGTTCCAAATTCATCTATCTATATAGGAGAGAACAGAGGGAAATCTAATATAAAAACTGCTACTGTAGACGAAAGCTTCAACATAGAAGAACAAAATTTGGTGAGCGAAGTGGGATTTGTGTACCGATCATTACTACCAAGTATCATCAAGATTGGGTGAAAAAATATTTGCTGGTATTTCGGAAACTCGTTATTTCTTAGAAGCTTGGCAACCCCTCTCAATGAAAGTGCTTTTCCAGTCTGTGCCTAGGGCTACTTGAAGAGGAAACAAACCCTAATGACAAAACTGAGAACTCCTTTAGTTTGTCAAGTTTCAAAGAATAATTACAAACCATGTTGGATTTAGAGTTCCAAATTCATCTATCTATATCGGAGAGAACAGAGGGAAACCTAAATATAAAATTTCTACTGTAGACGAACGCTTCAACCAAGAACAACAAAATTTGGTGAGCCACGTGGGATTTGTGTACTGATCATTACCACCAAGTATCATCAAGATTGTGTTTTAAAAATATTTGCTGGTATTTCGGAAACTCGTTATTTCTTAGAAGCTTGGCAACCCCTCTCAATGAAAGTGCTTTTCCACAGTCTGTGCCTAGGGCTACTTGAAGAGGAAACAAACACTAGAGACAAAACTGAGAACTCCTTTATTTTGTCAAGTTTCAAAGAGCTACTACAAACCATTTTGGACTTAGCATTCCAAATTCATCTATCTATATAGGAGAGAACAGTGGGATACCTAAAAATAAAAACTGCTACTGTAAACGAACGCTTCAACCTAGAAGAACAAAATTTGGTGAGCCAAGTGGGAAATGTGTACTTGTCATTACCACCACGTACCATCAAGTTTGGGTGAAAAAATATTTTCTGGAATTCGGAAACTCGTTTTTTATTAGAAACCTGGCAACCCCTCTCAATGAAAGTGCTTCTTCTCAGTCTGTGCCTAGGGCTACTTGAAGAGGAAACAAACCATAGAGAGAAAACTGAGAACTCCTTTATTTTGTCATTTTCAAAGAGCTACTATAAACCATGTTGGATTTAGAGTTCCAAATTCATCTATCTATATAGGAGAGAACAGAGGGAAACCTAAAAATATAAACTGCTACTGTAAACGAACGCTTCAACCTAGAAGAACAAAATTTGGTGAGCCAAGTGGGATTTGTGTACCGATCATTACCACCAACTATCATCAAGATTGGGTGAAACAATATTTGCTGATATTTCGGAAACTCGTAATTTCTTGGAAGCTTTGCAACCCCTTTCAAAGAAAGTGCTTTTCCACAGGTGTTTGCTTAGGGCTACTTGAAGAGGAAACAAACCATAGAGACAAAACTGAGAACTGCTAAATTTTGTCAAGTTTCAAAGAGCTACTACAAACCATTTTGGATTTAGAGTTCCAAATTCATCTATCTATATAGGAGAGAACAGAGGAAAACCTAAAATCATAAACTGCTACTGTAAACAAACACTTCAACCTAGAAGAACAAAATTTGGTGAGTCAAGTGGGATTTGTGTACCGATCATTACCACCTAGTATCATCTAGATTGGGTCAAAAAATATTTGTGGTATTTCGGAAACTCTTTATTTCTTAGAAGCTTGGCAACCCTTCTCAATGAAAGTGCTTTTCCACCGTCTGTGCCTACGGCTACTTGAAGAGGAAACAAACCATAGAGACAAAACTCAGAACTCCTTTATTTTGTCAAGTTTCAAAGAGCTACAACAAACCATGTTGGATTTAGAGTTCCAAATTCATCTATCTATATAGGAGAGAACAGAGTGAAACTTAAAAATAAAAACTGCTACTGTAAACGAACGCTTCAACCTAGAAGAACAAAATTTGGTGAGCCAAGAGGGATTTGTGTACTTGTCATTGCCAGTACGTATCATCAAGATTGAGTGAAAAAATATTTGCTGGTATTTCGGAGACTCGTAAGTTCTTGGAAGCTTGGCAACCCCTTTCAATGAAAGTGCTTTTCCACAGTCTCTGCGTAGGGCTAATGGAAGAGGAAACAAATGAAAGAATCAAAACTGAGAACTCCTTTATTTTGTCAAGATTCAAAGAGCTACTACCAACAATGTTGGATTTAGAGTTCCAAATTCTTCCATCTATATAGAAGAGAACAGAGGGAAACCTAAAATTATAAACTGCTACTGTAAACGAAGCTTCAAACTAGAAGAACAAAATTTGGTGAGTCAAGTGGAATTTGTGTACCAATCATTACCAAAATGTATCATCAAGATTGGGTGAAAAAATTTTTGCTGGTATTTTGGAAACTCATTATTTCTTGTAAGCTTGGCAACCACTTTCAATGAAAGTGCTTTTCCACAGTCTGTGCCTAGGGCTACTTGAAGGGAAACAAACCATAGAGACAAAACTGAGAACTCCTTTATTTTGTCAAATTTCCAAGAGCTACTACAAACCATGTTGGATTTAGAGTTCCAAATTCATCTATCTATATGGCAGAGAACAGAGTGAAACCTAAAAATAAAAACTGCTACTGTAAACGAATGCTTCAAGCTAGAAGAACAAAATTTGGTGAGCCAAGTGGCATTTGTGTACTTGTCATTACCACCACGTATCATCAAGATTGGGTGAAAAATTGTTTGCTGGTATTTCGGAAACTCGTTATTTCTTGGAAGCTTGGCAAGCTTTTCAATGAAAGTGCTTTTCCACAGACTCTGCTTAGGGCTAGTTGAAGAGGAAACAAACCATAGAGACAAAACTAAGAACTCGTTTATTTTGTCAAGTTTCAATATGCTACTACAAAGCATGTTGGATTTAGAGTTCCAAATTCATCTATCTATATAGGAGAGAACAGAGGGAAACCTAAAAATATAAACTGCTACTGTAAAGGAACACTTCAACATAGAAGAACAAAATTTGGTGAGTCAAGTGGCATTTGTGTACCGATCATTACCACCAAGTATCATCAAGATTGGGTGAAAAAATATTTGCTGATATTTCGGAAACTCGTAATTTCGTGGAAGCTTGGCAACCCCTTTCAATGAAAGTGCTTTAGCACAGTCGCTGCTTAGGGCTAATTGAAGAGGGAACAAATCATAGAGACAAAACTGAGAACTCTTTTATTTTTTCAAGTTTCAAAGAGCTACTACAAACCATGTTATATTTAGAATTCCAAATTCATCTATCTATATAGGAGAGAACAGAGGAAAACCTAAAAACATAAATTGCTACTGTAAACAAACACTTCAAACTAGAAGAACAAAATTTGGTGAGTCAAGTGGGATTTCTGTACCGAACATTACCACCAAGTATCATCAAGATTGGGTGAAAAAATATTTGCTGGTTATCGGAAACTCGTTATTTCTTGGAAGCTTGGCAACCCCTTTCATTGAAAGTGTTTTCCACAGTCTGTGCCTAAAGCTACTGAAGAGGAAACAAACCATAGATACAAAACTGAGAACTCCTTTATTTTGTCAAGGTTCAAAGAGCTACTACAAACCATGTTGGATTTAGAGTTCCAAATTCATCTATCTATATAAAGGGAACAGAGTGAAACCTAAAAATAAAAACTGCTACTGTTAACGAACGCTTCAACCTAGAAGAACAAAATTTGGTGAGTCAAGTGGGATTTGTGTACTGATCATTACCACCAAGTGTCATCAAGATTGGGTGAAAAAATATTTGCTGGTATTTCGGAAACTCGTTATTTCTTAGAAGTTTGGCAACCCCTCTCAATGAAAGTGCTTTTCCACAGTCTGTGCCTAGGGCTACTTGAAGAGGAAACAAACCATAGATACAAAGCTGAGAACTCCTTTATTTTGTCAATATTCAAAGAGCTACTACAAAGCATGTTGGATTTAGAGTTCCAAATTCATCTATCTATATAAAAGAAAACAGAGTGAAACCTAAAAATAAAAACTGCTACTGTAGACGAACGCTTCAACCTAGAAGAACAAAATTTGGTGAGTCAAGTGGGATTTGTGTACTGACCATTACCACCAAGTATCATCAAGATTGGGTGAAAAAATATTTGCTGGTATTTCGGAAACTCCTTATTTCTTAGAAGCTTGGCAACCCCTCTCAATGAAAGTGCTTTTCCACAGTCTGTGCCTAGGGCTACTTGAAGAGGAAACAAACCATAGATACAAAACTGAGAACTACTTTATTTTGTCAAGTTTCAAAGAGCTACTACAAACCATGTTGGATTTAGAGTTCCAAATTCATCTATCTGTATAGGAGAGAACAGAGGGAAACCTAAATATAAAAACTGCTACTGTAGACGAAAGCTTCAACATAGAAGAACAAAATTTGGTGAGCGAAGTGGGATTTGTGTACCGATCATTACTACCAAGTATCATCAAGATTGGGTGAAAAAAATATTTGCTGGTATTTCGGAAACTCGTTATTTCTTAGAAGCTTGGCAACCCCTCTCAATGAAAGTGCTTTTCCGGTCTGTGCCTAGGGCTACTTGAAGAGGAAACAAACCCTAGTGACAAAACTGAGAACTCCTTTAGTTTGTCAAGTTTCAAAGAATAATTACAAACCATGTTGGATATAGAGTTCCAAATTCATCCCTCTATATAGGAGAGAACAGAGGGAAACCTAAAAATATAAACTGCTACTGTAAACGAACGCTTCAACCTAGAAGAACAAAATTTGGTGAGCCAAGTGGGATTTGTGTACCGATCATTACCACCAACTATCATCAAGATTGGGTGAAAAAATATTTGCTGATATTTCTGAAACCCGTAATTTCTTGGAAGCTTTGCAACCCCTTTCAATGAAAGTGCTTTTCCACAGGTCTTTGCTTAAGGCTACTTGAAGAGGAAACAAACCATAGAGAAAAAACTGAGAACTCCTAAATTTTGTCAAGTTTCAAAGAGCTACTACAAGCCATTTTGGATTTAGAGTTCCAAACTCATCTATCTATATAGGAGAGAACAGAGGAAAACGTAAAAACATAAACTGCTACTGTAAACAAGCACTTCAACCTAGAAGAACAAAATTTGGTGAGTCAAGTGGGATTTGTGTACTGATCATTACCACCTAATATCATCTAGATTGGGTGAAAAAATATTTGTGGTATTTCGGAAAATCGTTATTTCTTAGAAGCTTGGCAACCCCTGTCAATGAAAGTGCTTTTGCACCGTCTGTGCCTACGGCTACTTGAAGAGGAAACAAACCATAGAGACAAAACTGAGAACTCCTTTATTTTGTCAAGTTTCAAAGAGCTACTACAAACCATGTTGGATTTAGAGTTCCAAATTCATCTATCTATATAGGAAAGAACAGAGTGAAACCTAAAAATTAAAAATGCTACTGTAAAGGAACGCTTCAACCTAGAAGAACAAATTTTGGTGAGCCAGGTGGGATTTGTGTACTTTTCATTACCAGTACGTATCATCAAGATTGGGTGAAAAAATATTTGCTGGTATTTCGGAGGCTCGTAAGTTCTTGGAAGCTTGGCAACCCATTTCAATGAAAGTGCTTTTCCACAGTCTCTGCTTAGGGCTAATTGAAGAGGAAACAAATGAAAGAATCAAAACTGAGAACTCCTTTATTTTGTCAAGTTTCAAAGAGCTACTGCAAACCATTTTGGATTTAGAGTTCCAAATTCATCTATCTATATAGGCAGAACAAAGTGAAACCTAAAAAAAAAAAAAACTTCTACTGTAAACGAACGCATCAACCTAGAAGAACACAATTTGGTGAGCCGTGTGGGATTTTTGTACTTTTCATTACCACCACGTATCATCAAGATTGGGTGAAAAAAATATTGCTGGAATTTCGGAAACTCTTAATTTCTAGGAAGCTTGGCAACTCCTTTAAATGAAAGTGCTTTTCCACAGTCTCTGCTTAGGGCTACTTGAAGAAGAAACAAACCATAGAGAGAAAACTGAGAACTACTTTTTTCTGTCAGTTTTCAAATCGCTACTACAAACCATGTTGGATTTAGAGTTCCAAATTCATATATCTACATAGGAGAGAACAGTGGAAAACCTAAAAATATAAACTGCTACTGTAAACGAAAGCTTCAACCTAGAAGAACAAAATTTGGTGAGTCAAGTGGGTTTTGTGTACTCTTCATTACCACCAAGTATCATCAAGATTGGGTGAAAAAATATTAGCTGGTATTTCGGAAACTCGTTATTTCTTAGAAGCTTGGCAACCGCTTTCAATGAAAGTGCTTTTTCACAGTCTGTGCCTAGGGCTACTTGAAGAGGAAACAAACCATAGAGACAAAACGGAGAACTACTTTATTTTGTCAAGTTTCAAAGAGCTACTACAAACCATGTTGGATTTAGAGTTCCAAATTCATCTAGCTAAATAGGTGAGAACAGAGGGAAACCTAAATATATAAACTGCTACTGTAAACGAACGCGTCAACCTCGAATAACAAAATTTGGTGAGTCAAGTGGGATTTATGTACCGATCCTTACCACCAAGTATGATCAAGATTGGGTAAAAAAATAATTGCTGATATTTCGGAAAATCGTAATTTCTTGGAAGCTTGGCAACCCCTTTCAATGAAAGTGCTTTTCCACAGTCTGTGCCTAGGGCTACTTGAAGAGGAAACAAACCACAGAGACAAAACTGAGAACTACTTTATTTTGTGAAGTTTCAAAGAGCTACTACAAACCATGTTGGATTTAGAGTTCCAAATTCATCTATCTATATAGAAAAGAACAAAGGAAAACCTAAAAACGTAAACTGCTACTGTAAACAAACACTTCAAACTAGAAAAACAAAATTTGGTGAGTCAAGTGTGATTTCTGTACCGATCGTTACCACCAAGTATCATCAAGATTGGGTGAAAAAATATTTGCTGGTAATGGGAAACTCGTTATTTCTTGGAAGCTTGGCAACCCCTTTCAATGAAAGTGTTTTCCACAGTCTGTGCCTAGGGCTACTTGAAGAGGAAACAAACCATAGATACAAAACTGAGAACTCCTTTATTTTGTCAAGTTTCAAAGAGCTACTACAAACCATGTTGGATTTAGAGTTCCAAATTCATCTATCTATATAAAAGAGAACAGAGTGAAACCTAAAAATACAAACTGCTACTGTAGACGAACGCTTCAACCTAGAAGAACAAAATTTGGTGAGTCAAGTGGGATTTGTGTACTGACCATTACCACCAAGTATCATCAAGATTGGGTGAAAAAATATTTGCTGGTATTTCGGAAACTCGTTATTTCTTAGAAGCTTGGAAACCCCTCTCAATGAAAGTGCTTTTCCACAGTCTGTGCCTAGGGCTACTTGAAGAGGAAACAAACCATAGATACAAAACTGAGAACTCCTTTATTTTGTCAATTTTCAAAGAGCTACTACAAACCATGTTGGATTTAGAGTTCCAAATTCATTTATCTATATAAAAGAGAACAGAGTGAAACCTAAAAATAAAAACTGCTACAGTAAACGAACGCTTCAAACTAGAAGAACCAAATTTGGTGAGCCAAGTAGGATTTGTGTACTGATCATCACCACCAAGTATCATCAAGATTGGGTGAAAAAATTTTTGCTGGTATTTCGGAAACTCGTTATTTCTTAGAAGTTTGGCAACCCCTCTCAATGAAAGTGCTTTTCCACAGTCTGTGCCTAGGGCTACTTGAAGAGGAAACAAACCATAGATACAAAGCTGAGAACTCCTTTATTTTGTCAATATTCAAAGAGCTACTACAAAGCATGTTGGATTTAGAGTTCCAATTTCATCTATCTATATAAAAGAAAACAGAGTGAAACCTAAAAATAAAAACTGCTACTGTAGACGAACGCTTCAACCTAGAAGAACAAAATTTGGTGAGTCAAGTGGGATTTGTGTACTGACCATTACCACCAAGTATCATCAAGATTGGGTGAAAAAATATTTGCTGGTATTTCGGAAACTCCTTATTTCTTAGAAGCTTGGCAACCCCTCTCAATGAAAGTGCTTTTCCACAGTCTGTGCCTAGGGCTACTTGAAGAGGAAACAAACCATAGATACAAAACTGAGAACTACTTTATTTTGTCAAGTTTCAAAGAGCTACTACAAACCATGTTGGATTTAGAGTTCCAAATTCATCTATCTGTATAGGAGAGAACAGAGGGAAACCTAAATATAAAAACTGCTACTGTAGACGAAAGCTTCAACATAGAAGAACAAAATTTGGTGAGCGAAGTGGGATTTGTGTACCGATCATTACTACCAAGTATCATCAAGATTGGGTGAAAAAAATATTTGCTGGTATTTCGGAAACTCGTTATTTCTTAGAAGCTTGGCAACCCCTCTCAATGAAAGTGCTTTTCCCGTCTATGCCTTGGGCTACTTGAAGAGGAAACAAACCCTAGTGACAAAACTGAGAACTCCTTTAGTTTGTCAAGTTTCAAAGAATAATTACAAACCATGTTGGATTTAGAGTTCCAAATTCATCTAGCTAAATAGGTGAGAACAGAGGGAAACCTAAATATATAAACTGCTACTGTAAACGAACGCGTCAACCTCGAATAACAAAATTTGGTGAGTCAAGTGGGATTTATGTACCGATCCTTACCACCAAGTATGATCAAGATTGGGTAAAAAAATAATTGCTGATATTTCGGAAAATCGTAATTTCTTGGAAGCTTGGCAACCCCTTTCAATGAAAGTGCTTTTCCACAGTCTGTGCCTAGGGCTACTTGAAGAGGAAACAAACCACAGAGACAAAACTGAGAACTACTTTATTTTGTCAAGTTTCAAAGAGCTACTACAAACCATGTTGGATTTAGAGTTCCAAATTCATCTATCTATATAGGAGAGAAAAGAGGGATACCTAAATATATAAACTGCTACTGTAAACGAACGCTTCAACCTAGAAGAACAAAATTTGGTGAACCAAGTGGGAAATGTGTACTTGTCATTACCATCACGTACCATCAAGGTTGGGTGAAAAAATATTTTCTGGAATTCGGAAACTCGTAATTTATTAGAAACCTGGCAACCCCTCTCAATGAAAGTGCTTCTTCACAATCTGTGCCTAGGGCTACTTGAAGAGGAAACAAACCATAGAGACAAAACTGAGAACTACTTTATTTTGTCAAGTTTCAAAGAGCTACTACAAACCATGTTGGATTTAGAGTTCCAAATTCATCTATCTGTAAAGGAGAGAACAGAGGGAAACCTAAATATAAAAACTGCTACTGTAGACGAAAGCTTCAACATAGAAGAACAAAATTTGGTGAGCGAAGTGGGATTTGTGTACCGATCATTACTACCAAGTATCATCAAGATTGGGTGAAAAAAATATTTGCTGGTATTTCGGAAACTCGTTATTTCTTAGAAGCTTGGCAACCCCTCTCAATGAAAGTGCTTTTCCGGTCTGTGCCTAGGGCTACTTGAAGAGGAAACAAACCCTAGTGACAAAACTGAGAACTCCTTTAGTTTGTCAAGTTTCAAAGAATAATTACAAACCATGTTGGATATAGAGTTCCAAATTCATCCCTCTATATAGGAGAGAACAGAGGGAAACCTAAAAATATAAACTGCTACTGTAAACGAACGCTTCAACCTAGAAGAACAAAATTTGGTGAGCCAAGTGGGATTTGTGTACCGATCATTACCACCAACTATCATCAAGATTGGGTGAAAAAATATTTGCTGATATTTCTGAAACCCGTAATTTCTTGGAAGCTTTGCAACCCCTTTCAATGAAAGTGCTTTTCCACAGGTCTTTGCTTAAGGCTACTTGAAGAGGAAACAAACCATAGAGAAAAAACTGAGAACTCCTAAATTTTGTCAAGTTTCAAAGAGCTACTACAAGCCATTTTGGATTTAGAGTTCCAAACTCATCTATCTATATAGGAGAGAACAGAGGAAAACGTAAAAACATAAACTGCTACTGTAAACAAGCACTTCAACCTAGAAGAACAAAATTTGGTGAGTCAAGTGGGATTTGTGTACTGATCATTACCACCTAATATCATCTAGATTGGGTGAAAAAATATTTGTGGTATTTCGGAAAATCGTTATTTCTTAGAAGCTTGGCAACCCCTGTCAATCAAAGTGCTTTTGCACCGTCTGTGCCTACGGCTACTTGAAGAGGAAACAAACCATAGAGACAAAACTGAGAACTCCTTTATTTTGTCAAGTTTCAAAGAGCTACTACAAACCATGTTGGATTTAGAGTTCCAAATTCATCTATCTATATAGGAAAGAACAGAGTGAAACCTAAAAATTAAAAATGCTACTGTAAACGAACGCTTCAACCTAGAAGAACAAATTTTGGTGAGCCAGGTGGGATTTGTGTACTTTTCATTACCAGTACGTATCATCAAGATTGGGTGAAAAAATATTTGCTGGTATTTCGGAGGCTCGTAAGTTCTTGGAAGCTTGGCAACCCATTTCAATGAAAGTGCTTTTCCACAGTCTCTGCTTAGGGCTAATTGAAGAGGAAACAAATGAAAGAATCAAAACTGAGAACTCCTTTATTTTGTCAAGTTTCAAAGAGCTACTGCAAACCATTTTGGATTTAGAGTTCCAAATTCATATATCTATATAGGCAGAACAAAGTGAAACCTAAAAAAAAAAAAAAACTTCTACTGTAAACGAACGCATCAACCTAGAAGAACACAATTTGGTGAGCCGTGTGGGATTTTTGTACTTGTCATTACCACCACGTATCATCAAGATTGGGTGAAAAAAATATTGCTGGAATTTCGGAAACTCTTAATTTCTAGGAAGCTTGGCAACTCCTTTAAATGAAAGTGCTTTTCCACAGTCTCTGCTTAGGGCTACTTGAAGAAGAAACAAACCATAGAGAGAAAACTGAGAACTACTTTTTTCTGTCAGTTTTCAAATCGCTACTACAAACCATGTTGGATTTAGAGTTCCAAATTCATATATCTACATAGGAGAGAACAGTGGAAAACCTAAAAATATAAACTGCTACTGTAAACGAAAGCTTCAACCTAGAAGAACAAAATTTGGTGAGTCAAGTGGGTTTTGTGTACTCTTCATTACCACCAAGTATCATCAAGATTGGGTGAAAAAATATTAGCTGGTATTTCGGAAACTCGTTATTTCTTAGAAGCTTGGCAACCGCTTTCAATGAAAGTGCTTTTTCACAGTCTGTGCCTAGGGCTACTTGAAGAGGAAACAAACCATAGAGACAAAACGGAGAACTACTTTATTTTGTCAAGTTTCAAAGAGCTACTACAAACCATGTTGGATTTAGAGTTCCAAATTCATCTAGCTAAATAGGTGAGAACAGAGGGAAACCTAAATATATAAACTGCTACTGTAAACGAACGCGTCAACCTCGAATAACAAAATTTGGTGAGTCAAGTGGGATTTATGTACCGATCCTTACCACCAAGTATGATCAAGATTGGGTAAAAAAATAATTGCTGATATTTCGGAAAATCGTAATTTCTTGGAAGCTTGGCAACCCCTTTCAATGAAAGTGCTTTTCCACAGTCTGTGCCTAGGGCTACTTGAAGAGGAAACAAACCACAGAGACAAAACTGAGAACTACTTTATTTTGTCAAGTTTCAAAGAGCTACTACAAACCATGTTGGATTTAGAGTTCCAAATTCATCTATCTATATAGAAAAGAACAAAGGAAAACCTAAAAACGTAAACTGCTACTGTAAACAAACACTTCAAACTAGAAAAACAAAATTTGGTGAGTCAAGTGTGATTTCTGTACCGATCGTTACCACCAAGTATCATCAAGATTGGGTGAAAAAATATTTGCTGGTAATGGGAAACTCGTTATTTCTTGGAAGCTTGGCAACCCCTTTCAATGAAAGTGTTTTCCACAGTCTGTGCCTAGGGCTACTTGAAGAGGAAACAAACCATAGATACAAAACTGAGAACTCCTTTATTTTGTCAAGTTTCAAAGAGCTACTACAAACCATGTTGGATTTAGAGTTCCAAATTCATCTATGTATATAAAAGAGAACAGAGTGAAACCTAAAAATACAAACTGCTACTGTAGACGAACGCTTCAACCTAGAAGAACAAAATTTGGTGAGTCAAGTGGGATTTGTGTACTGACCATTACCACCAAGTATCATCAAGATTGGGTGAAAAAATATTTGCTGGTATTTCGGAAACTCGTTATTTCTTAGAAGCTTGGAAACCCCTCTCAATGAAAGTGCTTTTCCACAGTCTGTGCCTAGGGCTACTTGAAGAGGAAACAAACCATAGATACAAAACTGAGAACTCCTTTATTTTGTCAATTTTCAAAGAGCTACTACAAACCATGTTGGATTTAGAGTTCCAAATTCATTTATCTATATAAAAGAGAACAGAGTGAAACCTAAAAATAAAAACTGCTACAGTAAACGAACGCTTCAAACTAGAAGAACCAAATTTGGTGAGCCAAGTAGGATTTGTGTACTGATCATTACCAGCACGTATCATCAAGATTGGGTGAAAAAATATTTCCTGGTATTTCGGAAACTCCGTATTTCTTAGAAGCTTGGCAACCCCTCTCAATGAATGTGCTTTTCCACAGTCTGTGCATCGGGCTACTTGAGGAGGAAACCAACCATAGAGACAAAACTGAGAACTCCTTTATTTTGTCAAGTTTCAAAGAGCTACTACAAACCATGTTGTATTTAGATATCCAAATTCATCTATCTATATAGGAGAGAACAGAGGAAAAAATAAAATCTTAAACTGCTATTGTAAACAAACACTTCAAACTAGAATAACAAAATTTGGTGAGTCAAGTGGGATTTCTGTACCGAACATTACCACCAAGTATCATCAAGATTGGGTGAAAAAATATTTGCTGGTTATCGGAAACTCTTTATTTCTTGGAAGCTTGGCAACCGCTTTCAATGAAAGTGCTTTTCCACAGTCTTTGCCTAGTGCTACTTGAAGAGGAAACAAACCATAGATACAAAACTGAGAACTCCTTTATTTTGTCAATTTTCAAAGAGCTACTACAAACCATGTTGGATTTAGAGTTCCAAATTCATCTATCTACATAGGAGAGAACAGTGGAAAACCTAAAAATATAAACTGCTACTGTAAACGAACGCTTCAACCTAGAAGAACAAAATTTGGTGAGTCAAGTGGGTTTTGTGTACTCTTCATTACCACTAAGTATCATCAAGATTGGGTGAAAAAATATTTGCTGGTATTTCGGAAACTCGTTATTTCTTAGAAGCTTGGCAACCCCTCTCAATAAAAGTTCTTTTCCACAGTCTGTGCCTAGGGCTACTTGAAGTGGAAACAAACCATAGAGAGAATACTGAGAACTCCTTTATTTTGTCAAGGTTCATAGAGCTACTACAAACCAAGTTGGATTTAGAGTTCCAAATTCATCTATCTATATAAGAGAGAACAGAGTGAAACCTACATATAAAAACTGGTACTGTAGACGAACGTTTCAACATAGAAGAACACAATTTTTTGAGCCAAGTGGGATTTGTGTATTTGTCGTTACCACCACGTATCATCAATATTTTGTGAAAAGATATTTGCTGGTATTTCGGAAACTCATAATTTTTTGGAAGCTTGGCAACCCCTTTCAATGAAAGTGCTTTTCCACAGTCTCTGCTTAGGCCTACTTGAATAGGAAACAAACCATACAGACAAAACTGAGAACTACTTTTTTTTTGTCAAGTTTCAAAGAGCTACTACAAACCATGTTGGATTTAGAGTTCCAAATTCATCTATCTATATAGGAGAGAACAGAGGGAAACCTAAATATAAAACCTGCTACTGTAAAAGAACGCTACAAACAAGAAGACAAAATTTGGTGAGTCAAGTGGGAGTTGTGTACTGATCATTACCACCAAGTATCATCAAGATTGGGTGAAAAAACTATTTGCGGATATTTCTGAAACTCGTTATTTCTTAGAAGCTTGGCAACCCCTCTCAACGAAAGTGCTTTTCCACATTCTGTGCATAGGGCTACTTGAAGAGGAAACAAACCATAGAGACAAAACTGAGAACTACTTTTTTTTGTCAAGTTTCAAAGAGCTACTACAAACCACGTTAGATTTAGAGTTCCAAATTCATCTATCTCTATAGCAGAGAACAGAGGGAAACCTAAATATATAAACTGCTACTGTGGACGAACGCTTCAACCTAAAAGAACAAATTTTGGTGAGCCAAGTGGGATTTGAGTACTGATCATTACCACCAAGTATCATCAAGATTGGGTGAAAAAATATTTGCTGGTATTTCAGAAACTGGTTATTTCTTAGAAGCTTGGCATCCCCTCTCAATGAAAGTGCTTTTCCACAGTCTATGCCTAGGGCTACTTGAAGAGGAAACAAACCACAGAGACAAAATAGAGAAGTACTTTATTTTGTCAAGTTTCAAAGAGCTACTATAAACCATGTTGGAGTTAGAGTTCCAAATTCATCTATCTATATAGGAGAGAACAGAGGGAAACCTAAATATAAAAATTGGTACTGTAGACGAACGCTTCAAACTAGAAGAACAAAATTTGGTGAGCAAGTGAGATTTGTGTACTGATCATTACCATCAAGTATCATCAAGATTGGGTGAAAAAATATTTGCTGGTATTTCGCAAACTCGTTATTTCTTAGATGCTTGAGAACCCCTCTCAATGAAAGTGCTTTTCCACAGTCTGTGCCTAGTGCTATTTGAAGAGGAAACAAACCATAAAACAAAACTGAGAACAACTCTTTTTTGTCAAGTTTCAAAGAGCTACTACAAACCATGTTGAATTTAGACTTTCAAATTCATCTATCTATATAGGAGAGAACAGAGGGAAACCTAAATATATAAACTGCTACTGTAAACGAACGCTACAAACTAGAAGAACAAAATTTGGTGAGCCAAGTGGGATTTGTGTACCCATCATTACCACCAAGTATCATCAAGATTGGGTGAAAAATATTTGCTGGTATTTCGGAAACTCGTTATTTCTTAAAAGCTTGCCAACCCCTTTAAATGAAATTGCTTTTCCACAGTCTGTGCCTAGGGCTACATGAAGAGGAAAAAAACCGTAGAGACAAAACTGAGAAGTACTTTATTTTGTCAAGTTTCAAAGACCTACTACAAACCATGTTGGATTTAGAGTTCCAAATTCATCTATCTACATAAGAGAAAACAGAGTGAAAAAACATATAAAAACTGCTACTGTAGAGGAACGCTTCAACCTAGAAGAACACAATTTGTTGAGCCAAGTGGGATTTGTGTACTTATCATTACCACCAAGGATCATCAAGATTGGGTGAAAAGATATTTGCTGGTATTTCAGAAACTCGTTATTTCTTTGAAGCTTGGCAACCCCTCTGAATGAAAGTGCTTTTCCACAGTCTGTGCCTAGGGATACTTGAAGAGGAAACACACCATAGAGACAAAACTGAGAACTACTTTCTTTTGTCAAGTTTCAAAGAGCTACTACAAACCATGTTGGATTTAGAGATCCAAATTCATCTATCTATATAGGAGAGAACAGAGGGAAACCTAAATATATAAACTGCTACTGTAGACGAAGGCTTAAACCTAGAAGAACAAAATTTGGTGAGCCAAGTGGGATTTGTGTACTGCTTATTACCAAAAAGTATCATCAAGATTGGGTGAAAGAATATTTGCTGGTATTTCGCAAACTCGTTATTTCTTAGATGCTTGACAACCCCTCTCAATGAAAGTGCTTTTCCACAGTCTGGGCCTAGTGCTATTTGAAGAGGAAACAAACCATAAGACAAAACTGAGAACAACTCATTTTGTCAAGTTTCAAAGAGCTACTACAAACCATGTTGAATTTAGACTTCCAAATTCATCTATCTATATAGGAGAGAACAGAGGGAAACCTAAATATATAAACCGCTACTGTAAACGAACGCTACAAACTAGAAGAACAAAATTTGGTGAGCCAAGTGGGATTTGTGTACCCATCATTACCACCAAGTATCATCAAGATTGGGTGAAAAAATATTTGCTGGTATTTCGGAAACTCGTTATTTCTTGAAAGGTTGCCAACCCCTTTCAATGAAATTGCTTCTCCACAGTCTGTGCCTAGGGCTACATGAAGAGGAAAAAAAACCTACAGACAAAACTGAGAAGTACTTTATTTTGTCAAGTTTCAAAGACCAACTACAAACCATGTTGGATTTAGAGTTCCAAATTCATCTATCTACATAAGAGAGAAGAGAGTGAAACAAATATATAAAAACTGCTACTGTAGACGAACGCTTCAACCTAGAAGAACACAATTTGTTGAGCCAAGTGGGATTTGTGTACTTATCATTACCACCAAGGATCATCAAGATTGGGTGAAAAGATATTTGCTGGTATGTCGGAAACTCGTTATTTCTTTGAAGCTTGGCAACCCCTCTGAATGAAAGTGCTTTTCCACAGTCTGTGCCTAGGGATACTTGAAGAGGAAACACACCATAGAGACAAAACTGATAAATCCTTTATTTTGTCAAGTTTCAAAGAGCTACAACAAACCATGTTGCATTTAGACTTCCAATTCATCTATCTATATAGAAGAGGACAAAGGGAAACCTAAAAATATAAACTCCTACTGTAAACGAACGCTACAAACTAGAAGAACAAAATTTGGTGAGCCAAGTGGGATTTGTGTACCAATCATTACCACCAAGTATCATCAAGATTGGGTGAAAAAATATTGCTGGTATTTCGGAAAATTGTTATTTCCTGGAAGCGTGACAACCCCTTACAATGAAAGTGCTTTTCCACAGTCTGTGCCTAGGGCTAATTGAAGAGGAATCAAACCATAGAGACAAAAGTGAGAACTACTTTCTTTTGTCATGTTTCAAAGAGCTACTACAAACCATGTTGGATTTAGAGTTCCAAATTCTTCTATCCATACAGGGCAGAACAGAGTGAAACCTAAAAATAAAAACTGCTACTGTAAACGAACGCTTCAACCTAGAAGAACAAAATTTGGTGAGCCAAGTGGGATTTGTGTAATTGTCATTACCACCACGTATCATCAAGATTGGGTGAAAAAATATTTACTGGTATTTCGGAAACTTGTAATTTCTTGGAAGCTTGGCAACCCCTTTCAATGAAAGTGCTTTTCCACAGGCTCTGCTTAGGGCTACTTGAAGAGGAAACAAACCATAGAGACAAAACTAAGAACTACTTTTTTTGTCAAGTTTCATAGAGCTACTACTAATCGTGTTGGATTTAGATTTCCAAATTCATCTATCCTTATAGGAGAAAACAGAGGAAAACCTAAACATAAAAACTGCTACTGTAGACGAACGCTTAAACCTAGAAGAACAAAATTTGGTGAGGGAAGTGTGAAATGTGTACTTGTCATTACCACCACGTACCATCAAGGTTGGGTGAAAAAATATTTTCTGGAATTCGGAAACTCGTAATTTATTAGAAACCTGGCAACACCTCTCAATGAAAGTGCTTCTTCTCAGTCTGTGCCTAATGCTACTTGAAGAGGAAACAAACCATAGAGACAAAACTGAGAACTCCTTTATTTTGTCAAGTTTCAAAGAGCTACTACAAACCATGTTGGATTTAGAGTTCCAAATTCATCTATCTATATAGGAGAGAACAGAGGGAAACCTAAAAATATAAACTGCTACTGTAAACGAACGCTTCAACCTAGAAGAACAAAATTTGGTGAGCCAAGTGGGATTTGTGTACCGATCATTACCACCCAGTATCATCAAGATTGGGTGAAAAAATATTTGCTGGTATTTCGGAAACTCATTATTTCTTGGAAGCTTGGCAACCCCTCTCAATGAAAGTGCTTTTCCACAGTCTGTGCCTAGGGCTACTTGAAGAGGAAACAAACCATAGATACAAAACTGAGAACTCCTTTATTTTGTCAATTTTCAAAGAGCTACTACAAACCATGTTGGATTTAGAGTTCCAAATTCATCTATCTATATAAAAGAGAACAGAGTGAAACCTAAAAATAAAAACTGCTACAGTAAACGAACGCTTCAAACTAGAAGAACCAAATTTGGTGAGCCAAGTAGGATTTGTGTACTGATCATTACCAGCACGTATCATCAAGATTGGGTGAAAAAATATTTCCTGGTATTTCGGAAACTCCGTATTTCTTAGAAGCTTGGCAACTCCTCTCAATGAATGTGCTTTTCCACAGTCTGTGCCTCGGGCTACTTGAAGAGGAAACCAACCATAGAGACAAAACTGAGAACTCCTTTATTTTGTCAAGTTTCAAAGAGCTACTACAAACCATGTTGTATTTAGATATCCAAATTCATCTATCTATATAGATGAGAACAGAGGAAAACCTAAAATCTTAAACTGCTATTGTAAACAAACACTTCAAACTAGAATGACAAAATTTGGTGAGTCAAGTGGGATTTCTGTACCGATCATTACCACCAAGTATCATCAAGATTGGGTGAAAAAATATTTGCTGGTTATCGGAAACTCGTTATTTCTTGGAAGCTTGGCAACCGCTTTCAATGAAAGTGCTTTTCCACAGTCTGTGCCTAGGGCTACTTGAAGAGGAAACAAACCATAGATACAAAACTGAGAACTCCTTTATTTTGTCAATTTTCAAAGAGCTACTACAAACCATGTTGGATTTAGAGTTCCAAATTCATCTATCTATATAAAAGAGAACAGAGTGAAACCTAAAAATAAAAACTGCTACTGTAAACGAACGCTTCAACCTAGCAGAACAAAGTTTGGTGATCAAGTGGGATTTGTGTACTGATCATTACCACCAAGTATCATCAAGATTGGGTGAAAAAATATTTGCTGGTATTTAGGAAACTCGTTATTTCTTAGAAGCTTGGCAACCCCTCTCAATGAAAGTGCTTTTCCTCAGTCTGTGCCTAGGGCTACTTGAAGAGGAAACAAACCATAGATACAAAACTGAGAACTCCTTTATTTTGTCAAGTTTCAAAGAGCTACTGCAAAGCATGTTGGATTTAGAGTTCCAAATTCATCTATCTATATAGGCAGAACAATGTGAAACCTAAAAATAAAAATTTCTACTGTAAACGAACGCTTCAACCTAGAAGAACAAAATTTGGTGAGCCATGTGGGATTTTTGTACTTGTCATTACCACCACGTATCATCAAGATTGGGTGAAAAAATATTGCTGGAATTTCGGAAACTCGTAATTTCTTGGAAGCTTGGCAACTTTTTTAAATGAAAGTGCTTTTCCACAGTCTCTGCTTAGGGCTACTTGAAGAAGAAACAAACCATAGAGAGAAAATTGAGAACTACTTTTTTCTGTCAATTTTTCAAATCGCTACAACAAACCATGTTGGATTTAGAGTTCCAAATTCATCTATCTACATATGAGAGAACAGTGGAAAACCTAAAATATAAACTGCTACTGTAAACGAACGCTTCAACCTAGAAGAACAAAATTTGGTGAGTCAAGTGGGTTTTGTGTACTCTTCATTACCACCAAGTATCATCAAGATTGGGTGAAAAAATATTAGTTGGTATTTCGGAAACTCGTTATTTCTTATTAGCTTGGCAACCGCTTTCAATGAAAGTGCTTTTTCACAGTCTGTGCCTAGGGCTACTTGAAGAGGAAACAAACCATAGATACAAAACTGAGAGCTCCTGTATTTTGTCAAGTTTCAAAGAGCTACTACAAACCATGTGGGATTTAGAGTTCCAAATTCATCTATCTATATAAAAGAGAATAGAGTGAAACCTAAAAATAAAAACTGCTACTGTAAACGAACGCTTCAACCTAGAAGAACTAAATTTGGTGAGCCAAGTGGGATTAGTGTACTGATCATTACCACCAAACATCACCAAGATTGGGTGAAAAAATATTTACTGGTATTTCGGAAACTCGTTATTTCTTAGAAGTTTGGCAACCCCTCTCAATGAACGTGCTTTTCCACAGTCTGTGCCTAGGACTACTTGAAGAGCAAACAAACAATAGAGACAAAACTGAGAACTCCTTTATTTTGTCAAGTTTCAAAGAGCTACTACAAACCATGTTGGATTTAGTGTTCCAAATTCATCTAGCTAAATAGGTGAGAACAGCGGGAAACCTAAAAATATAAACTGCTACTGTAAACGAACGCTTCAACCTCGAATAACAAAATTTGGTGAGTCAAGTGGGATTTATGTACCGATCCTTAACACCAAGTATCATCAAGATTGGGTAAAAAAATAATTGCTGATATTTTAGAAAATCGTACTTTCTTGGAAGCTTGGCAACCCCTTTCAATGAAAGTGCTTTTCCACAGTCTCTGCTTAGGTCTACTTGAAGAGGAAAGAAATCATAGAGACAAAACTGAGAACTCCTTTATTTTGTCACGATTCAAAGAGCTACTACAAACCATGTTCTATTTAGAGTTCCAAAATCATCTATCTATATAAAAGAGAACAGAGTGAAACCTAAAAATAAAAACTGCTACTGTAGACGAATGCTTCAACCTAGAAGAACAAAATTTGGTGAGCCAAGTGGGGTTTGTGTACTGAATATTACCACCAAGTATCATCAAGATTGGGTGAAAAAATATTTGCTGGTATTTCGGAAACTCGTAATGTCTTGGAAGCTGGGCAACCCCTTTCAATTAAAGTCTTTTCCACAGTCTCTGCTTAGGGCTACTTGAAGACGAAACAAACCAGAGAGACAAAACTGAGAACTACTTTTTTGTCAAGTTTCAAAGCGCTACTACAAACCATGTTTGATTTAGAGTTCCAAATTCATCTATCTATATAGGAGAGAAGAGAGGGAAACCTAAATATAAAAACTGCTATTGTAGATGAACGCTTCAACCTAGAAGAACCAAATTTGGTGAGCCAAGTGGGATTTGTGTTCTGATCATTACCAGCAAGTATCATCAAGATTGGCTGAAAAAATATTTGCTGGTATTTCAGAAACCCGTTATTTCTTAGAACTTGGCAACCCCTCTGAATGAAAGTGCTTTTCCACAGTCTGTGCCTAGGGCTACTTGAAGAGGAAACAAACCATAGAGACAAAATTGAGAACACCTTTATTTTGTCAAGTTTCAAAGAGCTACTACAAACCATGTTGGATTTAGAGTTCCAAATTCATCTATCTATATAGGAGAGAACAGAGGGAAACCTAAATATAAAAACTGCAACTGTAGACGAACACTTCAACCTAGAAGAACAAAATTGGTGAGTGAAGTGGGATTTGTGTACCGATCATTCACACCAATAATCATCAAGATTTGGTGAAAAAGATATTTGCTGGTATTTCGGAAACTCATTATTTCTTAGAAGCTTGGCAACCACTTTCAATGAAAATGCTTCTCCAGAGTCTGTGCCTAGGGCTACTTAAAGAGGAAACAAACCATAAAGACAAACTGAGAACTACTTTGTTTTGTCAAGTTTCAAAGAGCTACTACAAACCATGTTGGATTTAGAGTTCCAAATTCATCTATCTATATAGGAGAGAACACAGGAAAACCTAAATATAAAAACTGCTACTGTAGACGAATGCTTCAACCTAGAAGAACAAAATTTGGTTAGCCAACTGGGGTTTGTGTACTGATCATTACCACCAAGTATCATCAAGATTGGGTGAAAAAATATTTGCTCGTATTTCGGAAACTCGTTATTTCTTAGAAGCTTGGCAACCGCGTTCAATGAAAGTGCTTTTCCACAGTCTATGCCTAGGGCTACTTGAAGAGGAAACAAACCATATAGACAAAACTGAGAACTCCTTTATTTTGTCAAGTTTCAAAGAGCTACTACAAACCATGTTGAATTTAGAGTTCCAAATTCATCTATCTATATAAAAGAGAACAGAGTGAAACCTAAAAATAAAAACTGCTACTGTAAACGAACGCTTCAACCTAGCAGAACAAAATTTGGTGAGCCAAGTGGGATTTGTGTACTTGTCATTGCCAGTACGTATCATCAAGATTGGGTGAAAAAATATTTGCTGGTATTTCGGAAACTCGTCATTTCTTGGAAGCTTGTCAACCCCTTTCATTGAAAGTGCTTTTCCACAGTCTCTGCTTAGGGCTACTTGAAGAGGAAACAAACCAGAGAGACAAAACTGAGAACTACATTTTTGTCAAGTTTCAAAGCACTACTACAAACTGTGTTTGATTTAGAGTTCCAAATTCATCTATCTATATAGGAGAGAACAGAGGGAAACCTAAATATAAAAACTGCTATTGTAGACGAACCCTTCAACCTAGAAGAACAAAATTTGGTGAGCCAAGTGGGATTTGTGTTCTGATCATTACCAGCAAGTATCATCAAGATTGGGTGAAAAAATACTTGCTGGTATTTCAGAAACTCGTTATTTCTTAGAACTTGGCAACCCCTCTCAATGAAAGTGCTTTTCCACAGTCTGTGCCTATGGCTACTTGAAGAGGAAACAAACCATAGAGACAAAACTGAGAACTCCTTTATTTTGTCAAGTTTCAAAGAGCTACTACAAACCATGTTGAATTTAGAGTTCCAAATTCATCTATCTATATAAAAGAGAACAGAGTAAACCTAAAAATAAAAACATCTACTGTAAACGAACGCTTCAACCTAGCAGAACAAAATTTGGTGAGCCGAGTGGGATTTGTGTCCTTTTCATTACCACCAGGTATCATCAAGATTGGGTGATAAAATATTTGCTGGTGTTTCGGAACTCGTAATGTCTTGGAAGCTGGGCAACCCCTTTCAATGAAAGTGCTTTACCACAGTCTTTGCTTAGGGCTACTTGAAGAGGAAACAAACCAGAGAGACAAAACTGATAACTACTTTTTTTTGTCAAGTTTCAAAGCGCTACTACAAAACATGTTTGATTTAGAGTTAGAAATTCATCTATCTATATAGGAGAGAACAGAGGGAAACCTAAATATAAAAACTGCTACTGTAGACGAACGCTTCAACCTAGAAGAACAAAATTTGGTGAGCCAAGTGGAATTTGTGTTCTGATCATTACCAGCAAGTATCATCAAGATTGGGTGAAAATATATTTGCTGGTATTTCAGAAACTCGTTATTTCTTAGAACTTGGCATCCCCTCTCAATGAAAGTGCTTTTCCACAGTCTGTGCATAGGGCTACTTGAAGAGGAAACAAACCATAGAGACAAAATTGAGAACTCCTTTATTTTGTCAAGTTTCAAAGAGCTACTACAAACCATGTTAAATTTAGAGTTCCAAATTCATCTATCTATATAAAAGACAAGAGAGTGAACTCTAAAAATAAAAACTGCTACTGTAAACGAACGCTTCAACCTAGCAGAACAAAATTTGGTGAGCCAAGTGGGATTTGTGTACTTTTCATTACCACCAAACATCACCAAGATTGGGTGAAAAAATATTTGCTGGTATTTCGGAAACTCGTTATTTCTTGGATGCTTGGCAACCACTTTCAATGAAAGTGATTTTCCAGAGTCTGTGCCTAGGGCTACTGAAAGAGGAAACAAACCATAGGCACAAAACTGAGAACTCCCTTATTTTGTCAAGTTTCAAAGAGTTACTACAAACCATGTTAAATTTAGAGTTCCAAATTCATCTATCTATATAAAAGAGAACAGAGTGAAACCTAAATATAAAAACTGCTACTGTAAACGAGCGCTTCAACCTACCAGAACAAAATTTGGTGAGCCAAGTGGGATTTGTGTACTTTTTATTACCACCACGTATCATCAAGATTGGGTGAAAAAATATTTGCTGGTATTTCGGAAACTCGTAATGTCTTGGAAGCTGGGCAACCCCTTTCAATGAAAGTGCTTTTCCACAGTCTCTGCTTAGGGCTACTTGAAGAGGAAACAAACCAGAGAGACAAAACTGAGAACTACATTTTTTGTCAAGTTTCAAAGCGCTACTACAAACCATGTTTGATTTAGAGTTTCCAAATTCATCTATCTATATAGGAGAGAACAGAGGGAAACCTAAATATAAAAACTGCTACTGTAGACGAATGCTTCAACCTAGAAGAACAAAATTAGGTTAGCCAACTGGGGTTTGTGTACTGATCATTACCACGAAGTATCATCAAGATTGGGTGAAAAAATATTTGCTCGTATTTCGGAAACTCGTTATTTCTTAGAAGCTTGGCAACCCCGTTCAATGAAAGTGCTTTTCCACAGTCTGTGCCTAGGGCTACTTGAAAAGGAAACAAACCATAGAGACCAAACTTAGAACTCCTTTATTTTGTCAAGTTTCAAAGAGCTACTACAAACCATGTTGAATTTAGAGTTCCAAATTCATCTATCTATATAAAAGAGAACAGAGTGAAACCTAAAAATAAAAACTGCTACTGTAAACGAACACTTCAAACTAGAAGAACAAAATTTGGTGAGTCAAGTGGGATTTCTGTACCGATCATTACCACCAAGTATCATCAAGATCGGGTAAAAAAATATTTGCTGGTATTTCGGAAACTCGTTATTTTTTGGAAGCTTGGCAACCCCTTTCAATGAAAGTGCTTTTCCACAGTCTGTGC
Source organism: Callospermophilus lateralis (assembly GCF_048772815.1). Taxonomy (NCBI): domain Eukaryota; kingdom Metazoa; phylum Chordata; class Mammalia; order Rodentia; family Sciuridae; genus Callospermophilus; species Callospermophilus lateralis. The sequence continues at coordinate 117,240 of NW_027513473.1, forward strand.
CTAGGGCTACTTGAAGAGGAAACAAACCACAGAGACAAAACTGAGATCAACTTTATTTTGTCAAGTTTCAAAGAGCTACTACAAACCATGTTTGATTTAGAGTTCCAAATTCCTCTATCTATATAAAAGAGAACAGAGTGAAACCTAAAAATAAAAACTGCTACTGTAGACGAACGCTTCAACCTAGAAGAACAAAATTTGGTGAGTCAAGTGGGATTTGTGTACGGACCATTACCACCAAGTATCATCAAGATTGGGTGAAAAAATATTTGCTCGTATTTCGGAAACTCATTATTTCTTAGAAGCTTGGCAACCCCTCTCAATGAAAGTGCTTTTCCACAGTCTGTGCCTAGGGCTACTTGAAGAGGAAACAAACCATAGATACAAAACTGAGAACTCCTTTATTTTGTCAAGTTTCAAAGAGCTACTACAAACCATGTTGGATTTAGAGTTCCAAATTCATCTATCTATATAAAAGAGAACAGAGTGAAACCTAAAATTAAAAACTGCTACAGTAAACGAACGCTTCAAAACTAGAAGAACAAAATTTGGTGAGCCAAGTAGGATTTGTGTACTGATCATGACCAGCACGTATCATAAAGATTGGGTGAAAAAATATTTCCTGGTATTTCGGAAACTCCGTATTTCTTAGAAGCTTGGCAACCCCTCTGAATGAATGTGCTTTTCCACAGTCTGTGCTCGGGCTACTTGAAGAGGAAACCAACCATAGAGACAAAACTGAGAACTACTTTTTTTTGTCAAGTTTCAAAGAGCTACTACAAACCACGTTGGATTTAGAGTTCCAAATTCATCTATCTATATAGCAGAGAACAGAGGGAAACCTAAATATATAACTGCTACTGTGGACGAACGCTTCAACCTAAAAGAACAAAATTTGGTGAGCCAAGTGAGATTTGAGTACTGATCATTACCACCAAGTATCATCAAGATTGGGTGAAAAAATATTTGCTGGTATTTCGGAAACTGATTATTTCTTAGAAGCTTGGCATCCCCTCTCAATGAAAGTGCTTTTCCACAGTCTATGCCGAGGGCTACTTGAAGAGGAAACAAACCACAGAGACAAAATAGAGAAGTACTTTATTTTGTCAAGTTTCAAAGAGCTACTATAAACCATGTTGGAGTTAGAGTTCCAAATTCATCTATCTATATAGGAGAGAACAGAGGGAAACCTAAATATAAAAATTGGTACTGTAGACGAACGCTTCAAACTAGAAGAACAAAATTTGGTGAGCCAAGTGGGAGTTGTGTACTGATCATTACCACCAAGTATCATCAAGATTGGGTGAAAAAATATTTGCTGGTATTTCGGAAACTCGTTATTTCTTAGAAGCTTGGCAACCCCTCTCAATGAAAGTGCTTTTCCTCAGTCTGTGCCTAGGGCTACTTGAAGAGGAAACAAACCATAGATACAAAACTGAGAACTCCTTTATTTTTTCAAGTTTCAAAGAGCTACTGCAAAGCATGTTGGATTTAGAGTTCCAAATTCATCTATCTATATAGTCAGAACAATGCGAAACCTAAAAATAAAAATTTCTACTGTAAACGAACGCTTCAACCTAGAAGAACAAAATTTGGTGAGCCGTGTGGGATTTTTGTACTTGTCATTACCACCACGTATCATCAAGATTGGGTGAAAAAATATTGCTGGAATTTCGGAAACTCGTAATTTCTTGGAAGCTTGGCAACTTTTTTAAATGAAAGTGCTTTTCCACAGTCTCTGATTAGGGCTACTTGAAGAAGAAACAAACCATAGAGAGAAAATTGAGAACTACTTTTTCTGTCAATTTTCAAATCGCTACAACAAACCATGTTGGATTTAGAGTTCCAAATTCATCTATCTACATATGAGAGAACAGTGGAAAACCTAAAAATATAAACTGCTACTGTAAACGAACGCTTCAACCTAGAAGAACAAAATTTGGTGAGTCAAGTGGGTTTTGTGTACTCTTCATTACCACCAAGTATCATCAAGATTGGGTGAAAAAATATTAGCTGGTATTTCGGAAACTCGTTATTTCTTAGAAGCTTGGCAACCGCTTTCAATGAAAGTGCTTTATCACAGTCTGTGCCTAGGGCTACTTGAAGAGGAAACAAACCATAGATACAAAACTGAGAACTCCTGTATTTTGTCAAGTTTCAAAGAGCTACTACAAACCATGTGGGATTTAGAGTTCCAAATTCATCTATCTATATAAAAGAGAATTGAGTGAAACCTAAAAATAAAAACTGCTACTGTAAACGAACGCTTCAACCTAGAAGAACTAAATTTGGTGAGCCAAGTGGGATTAGTGTACTGATCATTACCACCAAACATCACCAAGATTGGGTGAAAAAATATTTGCTGGTATTTCGGAAACTCGTTATTTCTTAGAAGCTTGGTAACCCCTCTCAATGAACGTGCTTTTCCACAGTCTGTGCATAGGACTACTTGAAGAGCAAACAAACAATAGAGACAAAACTGAGAACTCCTTTATTTTGTCAAGTTTCAAAGAGCTACTACAAACCATGTTGGATTTAGTGTTCCAAATTCATCTAGCTAAATAGGTGAGAACAGCGGGAAACCTAAAAATATAAACTGCTACTGTAAACGAACGCTTCAACCTCGAATAACAAAATTTGGTGAGTCAAGTGGGATTTATGTACCGATCCTTACCACCAAGTATCATCAAGATTGGGCAAAAAAATAATTGCTGATATTTCGGAAAATCGTAATTTCTTGGAAGCTTGGCAACCCCTTTCAATGAAAGTGCTTTTCCACAGTCTCTGCTTAGGTCTACTTGAAGAGGAAAGAAATCATAGAGACAAAACTGAGAACTCCTTTATTTTGTCACGATTCAAAGAGCTACTACAAACTATGTTCTATTTAGAGATCCAAAATCATCTATCTATGTAGGAGAGAACAGAGGGAAACCTAAAAACATAAACTGCTACTGTAAACGAACACTTCAAACTAGAAGAACAAAATTTGGTGAGTCAAGTGGGATTTCTGTACCGATCATTACCACCAAGTATCATCAAGATCGGGTAAAAAAATATTTGCTGGTATTTCGGAAACTCGTTATTTTTTGGAAGCTTGGCAACCCCTTTCAATGAAAGTGCTTTTCCACAGTCTGTGCCTAGGGCTACTTGAAGAGGAAACAAACCACAGAGACAAAACTGAGAACTACTTTATTTTGTCAAGTTTCAAAGAGCTACTACAAACCATGTTGGATTTAGAGTTCCAAATTCATCTATCTATATAGAAGAGAACAAAGGAAAACCTAAAAACATAAACTGCTACTGTAAACAAACACTTCAAACTAGAAAAACAAAATTTGATGAGTCAAGTGTGATTTCTGTACCGATCGTTACCACCAAGTATCATCAAGATTGGGTGAAAAAATATTTGCTGGTTATGGGAAACTCATTATTTCTTGGAAGCTTGCCAACCCCTTTCAATGAAAGTGTTTTCCACAGTCTGTGCCTAGGGCTACTTGAAGAGGAAACAAACCATAGATACAAAACTGAGAACTCCTTTATTTTGTCAAGTTTCAAAGAGCTACTACAAACCATGTTTGATTTAGAGTTCCAAATTCCTCTATCTATATAAAAGAGAACAGAGTGAAACCTAAAAATAAAAACTGCTACTGTAGACGAACGCTTCAACCTAGAAGAACAAAATTTGATGAGTCAAGTGGGATTTGTGTACGGACCATTACCACCAAGTATCATCAAGATTGGGTGAAAAAATATTTGCTCGTATTTCGGAAACTCATTATTTCTTAGAAGCTTGGCAACCCCTCTCAATGAAAGTGCTTTTCCACAGTCTGTGCCTAGGGCTACTTGAAGAGGAAACAAACCATAGATACAAAACTGAGAACTCCTTTATTTTGTCAAGTTTCAAAGAGCTACTACAAACCATGTTGGATTTAGAGTTCCACATTCATCTATCTATATAAAAGAGAACAGAGTGAAACCTAAAAATAAAAACTGCTACAGTAAACGAACGCTTCAAACTAGAAGAACAAAATTTGGTGAGCCAAGTAGGATTTGTGTACTTATCATGACCAGCACGTATCATAAAGATTGGGTGAAAAAATATTTGCTGGTATTTCGGAAACTCGTTATTTCTTAGAAGCTTGGCAACCCCTCTGAATGAATGTGCTTTTCCACAGTCTGTGCCTCGGGCTACTTGAAGAGGAAACCAATCATAGAGACAAAACTGAGAACTACTTTTTTTTGTCAAGTTTCAAAGAGGTACTACAAACCACGTTGGATTTAGAGTTCCAAATTCATCTATCTATATAGCAGAGAACAGAGGTCAACCTAAATATATAAACTGCTACTGTGGACGAACGCTTCAACCTAAAAGAACAAAATTTGGTGAGCCAAGTGAGATTTGAGTACTGATCATTACCACCAAGTATCATCAAGATTGGGTGAAAAAATATTTGCTGGTATTTCGGAAACTGATTATTTCTTAGAAGCTTGGCATCCCCTCTCAATGAAAGTGCTTTTCCACAGTCTATGCCGAGGGCTACTTGAAGAGAAACAAACCACAGAGACAAAATAGAGAAGTACTTTATTTTGTCAAGTTTCAAAGAGCTACTATAAACCATGTTGGAGTTAGAGTTCCAAATTCATCTATCTATATAGGAGAGAACAGAGGGAAACCTAAATATAAAAATTGGTACTGTAGACGAACGCTTCAAACTAGAAGAACAAAATTTGGTGAGCCAAGTGGGAGTTGTGTACTGATCATTACCACCAAGTATCATCAAGATTGGGTGAAAAAATATTTGCTGGTATTTCGGAAACTCGTTATTTCTTAGAAGCTTGGCAACCCCTCTCAATGAAAGTGCTTTTCCTCAGTCTGTGCCTAGGGCTACTTGAAGAGGAAACAAACCATAGAGACAAAACAGAGAACTACGTTTTTTGTCAAGTTTCAAAGAGCTTCTACAAACCATTTTGGATTTAGAGTTCCAAATTCATCTATCTATATAGCAGAGAAGAGAGGGAAACCTAAATATATAAACTGCTACTGTGGAAGAACGCTTCAAACTAAAAGAACCAAATTGGTGAGCCAAGTGAAATTTGAGTACTTATCATTACCACCAAGTATCATCAAGATTGGGTGAAAAAATATTTGCTGGTATTTCGGAAACTCGTTATTTCTTAGAAGCTTGGCAACCCCTCTCAATGAAAGTGCTTTTCCACAGTCTATACCTAGGGCTACTTGAAGAGGAAACAAACCATAGAGACAAAACTGAGAACTCCCTTATTTTATCAAGTTTTAAAGAGCTACTATAAACCATGTTGGAGTTAGAATTCCAAATTCATCTATCTATATAGAAGAGAACAGAGGGAAACCTAATTATAAAACTGCTACTGTAGATGAACACTTCAACCTAGAATAACAAAATTTGGTGAGCCAAGTGGGATTTGTGTTCTGATCATTACCAGCAAGTTTTGTAAAGATTGGGTGAAAAAATATTTCCTGGTATTTCAGAAACTCGTTATTTCTTAGAACTTGGCAACCCCTCTCAATGAAAGTGCTATTCCACAGTCTGTGCCTATGGCTACTTGACGAGGAAACAAACCATAGAGACAAAACTGAGATCTCCTTTTTTTGTCACGTTTCAAATAGCTACTATAAAAAATGTTGGATTACAGTTCCAAATTCATCTATCTATATAGGAGAGAACAGAGTGAAACCTAAAAATAAAAACTGCTACTGTAAACGAACGCTTCAAACAAGAAGAACAAAATTTGGTGAGTCAAGTGGGATTTGTGTACTTGTCATTACCACCACGTATCATCAAGATTGGGTGAAAAAATATTTGCTGGTATTTCGGAAACTCGTAATTTCTTGGAAGCTTGGCAACCCCTTTCAATGGAAGTGCTTTTCCACACTCTCTGCTTAGGGCTACTTGAAGAGGAAACAAATCATAGAGACAAAACTGAGAACTCGTTAATTTTGTCAAGTTTCAAAGAGCTACTACAAACCATGTTGGATTTCGAGTTCCAAATTCATCTATCTATATAGGAGAGAACAGAGGGAAACCTAAAAAATATGAACTGCTAAAATAAACGAACACTTCAACCTAGAAGAACAAAATTCGGTGAGTCAAGTGGGATTTGTGTACCGATCATTACCACCAAGTGTCTTCAAGATTGGGTGAAAATATATTGCTGGTATCTCGGATAATCGTTATTTCTTGGAAGCTTGGCAACCCCTTTCAATGAAAGTGCTTTTCCACAGTCTGTGCCTACAGCTACTTGAAGAGGAAACAAACCACAGAGACAAAACAGAGAAGTACTTTATTTTGTCAAGTTTCAAAGAGCTACTACAAACCATGTTGGATTTAGAGTTCCAAATTCATCAGTCTATATAGGAGAGAACAGAGTGAAACCTAAATATAAAAACTGCTCCTGTAGACGAACGCTTAACTTAGAAGAACAAAATTTGGTGAGCCAAGTGGGATTTGTGTAGTGATCATTACCAACAAGTATCATCAAGATTGGGTGAAAAAATATTTGCTGGTATTTCGGAAACTCGTTATTTCTTAGAAGCTTGTCAACACCTCTCAATGAAAGTGCTTTTCCACAGTCTGTCTCTAGGGCTACTTGAAGAGGAAACAAACCATAGAAACAAAACCGAGAAGTACTTTATTTTGTCAAGTTTCAAAGAGCTACTACAAACCACGTTGGATTTAGAGTTCCAAATTCATCTGTCTATATAGGAGAGAACAGAGTGAATCCTAAATATAAAAACTGCTCCTGTGGACGAACGCTTAAGTTAGAAGAACAAAATTTGGAGAGCCAAGTGGGATTTGTGTACTGATCATTACCAACAAGTATCACCAAGATTGGGTGAAAAAATATTTGCTGGAGTTTCGGAAACTCGTTATTTCTTAGAAGCTTGTCAACCCCTCTCAATGAAAGTGCTTTTCCACAGTCTCTGCCTAGGGCTACTTGAAGAGGAAACAAATCATAGAGACAAAACTGAAAACTCCTTTATATTGTCAAGGTTCGTAGAGTTACTACAAACCAGGTTGGATTTAGAGTTCCAAATTCACCTATCTATATAGGAGAGAACAGAGGGAAACCTAAATATAAACCCTGCTACTGTAAAAGAAAGCTTCAAACAAGAAGTACAAAATTTGGTGAGTCATGTGGGAGTTGTGCACCGATCATTACCACCAAGTATCATCAAGATTGGCTGAAAAAATATTTGCGGGTATTTCGGAAATTCGTTATTTCTTAGAAGCTTGACAACCCCTTTCAATGAAAGTGGTTTTCCACTGTCTGTGCCTAGGGCTATTTGAAGAGGAAACAAACCATAGAGACAAAACTGAGAACTACTTTATTTTGTCAAGTTTCAAAGAGCTACTACAAATCATGTTGGATTCAGAGTTCCAAATTTATCTATGTATATAGGAGAGAACAGAGGGAAACCCAAATATAAAAACCGCTACTGTAGACGAACGCTTCAACATAAAAGAACAAAATTCGGTGAGCCAATTGGGATTTGTGTACTGATCATTACCACCAAGTATCATCAAGTTTGGGTGAAAAAATATTTGCTGGTATTTCGGAAACTCGTTATTTCTTAGAAGCTTGGCAACCCCTCTCAATGAAAGTGGTTTTCCACAGTCTATGACTAGGGCTACTTGAAGAGGAAAAAATCCATAGAGACAAAACTGAGAACTCCTTTATTTTGTCAAGTTTCAAAGAGCTACTACAAACCATGTTGGATTTAGAGTTCCAAATTCATCTATCTATATAGGAGAGAACAGAGGGAAACCTAAATATAAAAACTGCTACTGTAGACGAACGCTGCAACCTAGAAGAACAAAATTTGGTGAGCCAAGTGGGATTTGTGTACTGATCATTCCCACCAAGTATCATCAAGATTGGGTGAAAAAATATTTGCAGGTATTTCAGAAACTCGTAATTTCTTAGATTCTTGGCAACCCCTCTCAATGAAAATGCTTTTACACAGGCTGTGCCTAGGGCTACTTGAAGAGGAAACTAACCACAGAGACAAAACTGAGAACTCCTTTATTTTGTCAAGTTTCAAAGAGCTACGAAAAACCATGTTGGATTTAGAGTTCCAAATTCATCTATCTATATAGGAGAGAACAGAGGGAAACCTAAATATAAAAATTGCTACTGTAGACAAACGCTTCAACGTAGAAGAACAAAATTTGGTGAGCCAAGTGGGATTTGTGTACTGATCATTACCACCAAGTATCATCTATATTGGGTGAAAAAATATTTGCTGATATTTCAAAAACTTGTAATTTCTTGGAAGCTTGGCAACCCCTTTCAATTAAAGTGCTTTTCCACAGTCTATGCCTAGGGCTACTTTAAGAGGAAACAAACCATAGAGACAAAACTGAGAACTCCTTTATTTTGTCAAGTTTCAAAGAGCTACTATAAACCATGTTGGAGTTAGAGTTACAAATTCATCTATCTATATAGGAGAGAACAGATGGAAACCTAAATATAAAAACTGCTACTGTAGACGAACGCTTCAACCTAGAAGAACAAAATTCGGTGAGCCAAGTGGGATTTGTGTACTGATCATTACAACCAAGTATCATCAAGTTTGGGTGAAAAAATATTTGCTGGTATTTCGGAAACTCGTTATTTCTTAGAAGCTTGGCAACCCCTCTCAATGAAAGTGGTTTTCCACAGTCTATGCCTAGGGCTACTTGAAGAGGAAAAAATCCATAGAGACAAAACTGAGAACTCCTTTATTTTGTCAAGTTTCAAAGAGCTACTACAAACCATGTTGGATTTAGAGTTCCAAATTCATCTATCTATATAGGAGAGAACAGAGGGAAACCTAAATATAAAAACTGCTACTGTAGATGAACGCTTCAACCTAGAAGAACAAAATTTGGTGAGCCAAGTGGGATTTGTGTACTGATCATTACCACCAAGTATCATCTATATTGGGTGAAAAAATATTTGCTGATATTTCAAAAACTTGTAATTTCTTGGAAGATTGGCAACCCCTTTCAATTAAAGTGCTTTTCCACAGTCTATGCCTAGGGCTACTTTAAGAGGAAACAAACCATAGAGACAAAACTGAGAACTCCTTTATTTTGTCAAGTTTCAAAGAGCTACTATAAACCATGTTGGAGTTAGAGTTACAAATTCATCTATCTATATAGGAAAGAACAGAGGGAAACCTAAATATAAAAACTGAGACTGTAGACGAACGCTTCAACCTAAAAGAACAAAATTCGGTGAGCCAAGTGGGATTTGTGTACTGATCATTACAACCATGTATCATCAAGTTTGGGTGAAAAAATATTTGCTGGTATTTCGGAAACTCATTATTTCTTAGAAGCTTGGCAACCCCTCTCAATGAAAGTGCTTTTCCACAGTCTATACCTAGTGCAAATTGAAGAGGAAACAAACGATAGAGACAAAACTGAGAACTACTTTATTTTGTCAAGTTTTAAAGAGCTACTACAAACCATGTTGGATTCAGAGTTCCAAATTCATCTATCTATATATGAGACAACAGAGGGAAACCTAAATATATAAACTGCTCCTGTGGACGAACGCTTGAACCTAAAAGAACTAAATTTGGTGAGGCAAATGGGATTTGAGTACTTGTCATTACCACAACGTATCATCAATATTGGGTGAAAAGATATTTGCTGGTATTTCGGAAACTCATAATTTTTTGGAAGCTTGGCAACCTCTTTCAATGAAAGTGCTTTTTCACAGTCTCTGCTTAGGGCTACTTGAATAGGAAACAAACCATAGAGACAAAACTGAGAACTACTTTTTTTTGTCAAGTTTCAAAGAGCTACTACAAACCATGTTGGATTTAGAGTTCCAAATTCATCTATCTATATAGGAGAGAACAGAGGGAAACCTAAATATAAAACCTGCTACTGTAAAAGAACGCTACACACAAGAAGAACAAAATTTGGTGAGTCAAGTGGGAGTTGTGTACTGATTATTACCACCAAGTATCATCAAGATTGGGTGAAAAACCTATTTGCGGATATTTCTGAAATTCGTTATTTCTTAGAAACTTGGCAACCCCTCTCAACGAAAGTGCTTTTCCATAGTCTGTGCATAGGGCTACTTGAAGAGGAAACAAACCATTGAGACAAAACTGAGAACTACTTTTTTTTGTCAAGTTTCAAAGAGCTACTACAAACCACGTTGGATTTAGAGTTCCAAATTCATCTATCTATATAGCAGAGAACAGAGGGAAACTTAAATATATAAACTGCTACTGTGGACGAACGCTTCAACCTAAAAGAACAAAATTTGGTGAGCCAAGTGGGATTTGAGTACTGATCATTACCACCAAGTATCATCAAGATTGGGTGAAAAAATATTTGCTGGTATTTCGGAAACTCGTTATTTCTTAGAAGTTTGGCAACCCATCTCAATGAAAGTGCATTTCCACAGTGTGTGCCTAGGGCTACTTGAAGAGGAAACAAACCATAGAGACAAAACTGAGAACTCCTTTATTTTGTCAAGTTTCAAAGAGCTACTACAAACCATGTTGGATTTAGAGTTCCAAATTCATCTAACTATATAGGAGAGAACAGAGGGAAACCTAAATATAAAAACTGCTACTGAAGACGAACGCTTCAACCTAGAAGAACAAAATTTGCTGAGCCAAGTGGGGTTTGTGTACTGATCATTACCACCAAGTATCATCAAGGTTGGGTGAAAAAATATTTGCTGGTATTTCGGAAACTCGTTTTTTCTGAGAAAGTTGGCAACCGCTCTCAATGAAAGTGCTTTTCCAGACTCTGTGCCTAGGGCTACTTAAAGAGGAAAGAAACCATAGAGACAAAACTGAGAACTACTTTGTTTTGTCAAGTTTCAAAGAGCTACTAGAAACCATGTTGGATTTAGAGTTCCAAATTCATCTATCTATATAGGAGAGAACAGAAGGAAACTTAATATAAAAACTGCTACTGTAGACGAACGCTTCAACCTAGAAGAACAAAATTTGGTGAGTCTAGTGGGATTTGTGTACCGATCATTACCACCAAGAATCATCAAGATTGGGTGAAAAAATATTTGCTGGTATTTCGGAAACTCGTTATTTCTTGGAAATTTGGCAACTCCTTTCAATGAAAGTGCTTTTCCAGAGTCTGTGCCTAGGGCTACTTGACGAGAAAACAAACCATAGAGACAAAACTGAGATCTCCTTTTTTTGTCAAGTTTCAAATAGCTACTAGAAACCATGTTGGATTTAGAGTTCCAAATTTATCCATCTATATAGGAGAGAACAGAGTGAAACCTAAAAATAAAAACTGCTACTGTAAACGAACGCTTCAAACTAGAAGAACAAATTTTGGTGAGTCAAGTGGGATTTGTGTACTTGTCATTACCACCACGTATCATCAAGATTGGGTGAAAAAATATTTGCTGGTATTTTGGAAACTCGTAATTTCTTGGAAGCTTGGCAACCCCTTTCAATGAAAGTGCTTTTCCACAGTCTCTGCTTAGGGCTACTTGAAGAGGAAACAAATCATAGAGACAAAACTGAGAACTCGTTAATTTTGTCAAGTTTCAAAGTACTACTACAAACCATGTTGGATTTCGAGTTCCAAATTCATCTATCTATATAGGAGAGAACAGAGGGAAACCTAAAAAATATTAACTGCTAATGTAAACGAACGCTTCAACCTAGAAGAACAAAATTTGGTGAGCCAAGTGGGATTTGTGTACTGATCATTACAACCAAGTATCTTCAAGATTGGGTGAAAATATATTCCTGGTATTTCGGAAACTCGTAATTTCTTGGAAGCTTGGCAACCCCTTTCAATGAAAGTGCTTTTATACAGTCTGTGCCTACGGCTACGTGATGAGGAAACAAACCACAGAGAGAAAACAGAGAAGTACTTTATTTTGTCAAGTTTCAAAGAGCTACAACAAACCATGTTGGATTTAGAGTTCCAAATTCATCTATCTATATACTAGAGAACAGAGTGAAACCTAAATATAAAAACTTCTCCTGTAGACGAACGCTTAACTTAGAATAACAAAATCTGGTGAGTCAAGTTGGATTTGTGTACCGATCATTACTACCAAGTATCATCAAGTTTGGGTGAAAAAATATTTGCTGGTATTTCGGAAACTGGTTATTTCTTAGAAGCTTGGCAACCCCTCTCAATGAAAGTGCTTTTAAAGTTTATTTCTAGGGCTACTTGTAGAGGAAACAAACAACAGAGACAAAACTGAGAACTTCTTTATTTTGTAAAGTTTCAAAGAGCTACTACAAACCATGTTGGATTTAGAGTTCCAAATTCATCTATCTATATAGGACAGAACAGAGGGAAACCTAAATATAAAAACTGCTACTGTAGACGAACGCTTCAACCTAGAAGAACAAAATTTGGTGAGTCAAGTGGGATTTGTGTACCGATCATTACCACCAAGTATCATCAAGATTGGGTGAAAAAATATTTGCTTGTATTTCGGAAACTGGTTATTTCTTAGAAGCTTGGAAACCCCTCTCAATGAAAGTGTTTTTCCACAGTCTATGCCTTGGGCTACTTTAAGAGGAAACAAACCACAGAGACAAAACAGAGAAGTACTTTATTTGTCAAGTTTCAAAGAGCTACTACAAACCATGTTGGATTTAGAGTTCCAAATTCATCTATCTATATAGCAGAGAACAGAGGGAAACCTAAATATATAAACTGCTACTCTGGACGAACGCTTCAACATAAAAGAACCAACTTTGGTGAGCCAAGTGGGATTTGAGTACTGATCATTACCAACAAGTATCATCAAGATTGGGTGAAAAAATATTTGCTGGTATTTCGGAAACTCGGTATTTCTGAGAAAGTTGGCAACCCCTCTCAAAGAAAGTGCTTTTCCAGAGTCTGTGCCTAGGGCTACTTAAAGAGGAAAGAAACCATAGAGACAAAACTGAGAACTACTTTGTTTTGTCAAGTTTCAAAGACTACTACAAACCATGTCGGATTTATAGTTCCAAATTCGTCTATCTATATAGGAGAGAACAAAAGGAAAACTAAATATAAAAACTGCTACTGTAGACGAACGCTTCAACCTAGAAGAACAAAATTTGGTGAGTCTTGTGGGATTTGTGTACCGATCATTAGCATCAAGAATCATCAAGATTGGGTAAAAAAACATTTGCTGGTATTTTGGAAACTCGTTATTTCTCGGAAATTTTGCAACAGCTTTCAATGAAAGTGCTTTTCCAGAGTCTGCGCCTAGGGCTACTTAAAGAGGAAAGAAACCATAGAGACAAAACGGAGAACTACTTTGTTTTGTCAAGTTTCAAAGAGCTACTACAAACCATGTTGGATTTAGAGTTCCAAATTCATCTATCTATATAGGAGAGAACAGAGTGAAACCTAAATATAAAACCTGATACTTTAGACGAACGCTTCAACCTAGAAGAGCAAAATTTGGTGAGCCAAGTGGGGTTTGTGTACTGATCATTACCACCAATTATCATCAACATTGTGTGAAAAAATATTTGCTGGTATTTCGGAAACTGGTTATTTCTTAGAAGCTTGGCAACCCCTCTCAATGAAAGTGCTTTTCCACAGTCTATGCCTAGGGCTACTTGAAGAGGAAACAAACCATAGAGACAAAACTGAGAACTCCCTTATTTTCTCAAGTTTCAAAGAGCTACTATAAACCATGTTGGAGTTAGAGTTTCAAATTCATCTATCTAAATAGAACAGAGGGAAACCTAAATATAAAAACTGCTGCTGTAGACGAACACTTCAACCTAGAAGAACAAAATTTGGTGAGCCGAGTGGGATTTGTGTTCTGATCATTACCAGCAAGTATTGTCAAGATTGGGTGAAAAAATATTTCCTGGTATTTCAGAAACTCGTTATTTCTGAGAACTTGGCAACCCCTCTCAATGAAAGTTCTTTTCCACAGTCTGTGCCTAGGGCTACTTGACGATGAAACAAACCATAGAGACAAAACTGAGATCTCCTTTTTTTGTCAAGTTTCAAATAGCTACTATAAACCACGTTGGATTTAGAGTTCCAAATTCATCCATCTATATAGGAGAGAACAGAGTGAAACCTAAAAATAAAAACTGCTACTGTAAAAGAACGCTTCAAACAAGAAGAACAAAATTTGGTGAGTCAAGTGGGAGTTTTGTACCGATCATTACCACCAAGTATCATCCAGATTGGGTGAAAAAATATTTGCGGGTATTTAGGAATCTCGTTATTTCTTAGAAGCTTAGCAAACCCTTTCCATGAAAGTGCTTTTCCACTGTCTGTGCCTAGGGCTACTTGAAGAGGTACAAACCATAGAGACAAAACTGAAAACTACTTTAGTTTCTCAAGTTTCAAAGAGTTAATACAAACCATGTTGGATTCAGAGTTCCAAATTCATCTATGTATATATAGAGAACTGAGGGAAACCTAAATACAAAAATTGCTACTGTAGACGAACGCTTCAACCTAGAAGAACAAAATTTGGTGATCCAAGTGGGATTTGTGTACTGATCATTACCACCAAGTATCATCAAGATTGGGTGAAAAAATATTTGCTGGTATTTCGGAAACTCGTAATTTCTTGGAAGCTTGGCAACCCCTTACACTGAAAGTGCTTTTCCACAGTCTGTGCATAGGGCTACTTGAAGAGAAAACAAACCATAGAGACAAAACTGAGAAATACATTATTTTGCCAAGTTTCAAAGAGCTATTACAAACCATGTTGGATTTAGAGTTCCAATTCATCTATCTATATAGGAGAGAACAGAGTGAAACCTAAATATAAAAACTGCTACTGTAAACGAACGCTTCAAACTAGAAGAACAAAATTAGTGAGCCAAGTGGAATTTGTGTACTTGTTATTACCACCACGTATCATCAAGATTGGGTGAAAATATATTTGCTGGTATTTCGGAAACTCCTAATTTCTTGGAAGCTTGGCAACCCCTTTCAATGAAAGTGCTTTTACACAGTCTCTGCTTAGGGCTACTTGAAGAGAAAACAAATCATAAAGACAAAACTGAGAACTCGTTTATTTTGTCAAGTTTCAAAGAGCTACTACAAACCATGTTGTATTAGGGTTCCAAATTCATCTATCTATATAGGAGAGAACAGAGGAAAACCTAAAAACAAAAACTGCTACTGTAAACGAACATTCAACCTAGAAGAACAAAATTTTGTGAGTCAAGTGGGATTTCTGTATTGATCATTACCACCAAGTATCATCAAGATTGGGTAAAAAAATATTTGCTGGTATTTCGGATACTCGTTATTTCTTAGAAGCTTGGCAACCCCTCTCAATGAAAGTGCTTTTCCACAGTCTGTGCCTAGGGCTATTTTAAGAGGAAACAAACCATAGAGACCAAACAGAGAACTCCTTTATTTTGTCAAGTTTCAAAGAGGTAGTACAAACCATGTTGGATTTAGAGTTCCAAATTCATCTAGCTATATAGGAGAGAACAGAGGGAAACCTAAAAATATATACTGCTACTGTAAACGAACACTTCAACGTAGAAGAACAAAATTTGGTGACTCAAGTGGGATTTGTGTACTGATCATTACCAAGAAGTATCATCAAGATTGGGTGAAAAGATATTTGCTGATATTTCAGAAACTTATAATTTTTTGGAAGCTTGGCTACCCCTTTCAATGAAAGTGCTTTTCCACAGTCTCTGCTTAGGGCTACTTGAATAGGAAACAAACCATAGAGACAAAACTGAGGACTAATTTTTTTTGTCAAGTTACAACGAGCTACTACAAACCATGTTGGATTTAGACTTCCAAATTCATCTATCTATATAGGAGGGAACAGAGGGAAACCTAAATATAAAACCTGCTACTGTAAAAGATCGCTTCAAACAAGATGAACAAAATTTGGTGAGTCAAGTGGGAGTTGTGTACCGATCATTACCACCTAGTATCATCAAGATTGGGTGAAAAAATATTTGCTGGTATTTCGGAAACTCGTTATTTCTTAGAAGATTGGCAACCCCTCTTAATGAAAGTCCTTTTCCACAGTCTGTGCATAGGGCTACTTGAAGAGGAAACAAACCATAGAGACAAAACTGAGAACTACTTTATTTTGTCAAGTTTCAAAGAGCTACTACAAACCATGTTGGATTCAGAGTTCCAAATTCATCTATCTATATGGCAGGAAACAGAGGGAACCTAAATATAAAAACTGCTACTGAAGACGAACGCTTCAACCTAGAAGAACCAAATTTGGTGAGCCAAGTGGGATTTCTGTTCTGATCATTACCAGCAAGTATCATCAAGATTGGGTGAAAAAATATTTGCTGGTATTTCAGAAACTCGTTATTTCTTAGAACTTGGCAACCCCTCTCAATGAAAGTGCTTTTCCACAGTCTGTGGCTAGGGCTACTTGAAGAGGAAACAGACCATAGAGACAAAATTGAGAACTCCTTTATTTTGTCAAGTTTCAAAGAGCTACTACAAACCATGTTGGATTTAGAGTTCCAAATTCATCTATCTATATAAAAGAGAACAGAGTGAAACCTAAAAATAAAAACTGCTACTGTAAACGAACGCTTCAACCTAGAAGAACAAAATTTGGTGAGCCAAGTGGGATTTGTGTACTTTTTATTACCACCACGTATCATCAAGTTTGGGTGAAAAAATATTTGCTGGTATTTCGGAAACTCATAATGTCTTGGAAGCTGGGCAACCCCTTTCAATGAAAGTCTTTTCCACAGTCTCTGCTTAGGGCTACTTGAAGAGGAAACAAACCAGAGAGACAAAACTGAGAACTACTTTTTTTGTCAAGTTTCAAAGCGCTACTACAAACCAGGTTTGATTTAGAGTTCCAAATTCATCTATCTATATAGGAGAGAAGAGAGGGAAACCTAAATATAAAAACTGCTATTGTAGACGAACGCTTCAACCTAGAAGAACCAAATTTGGTGAGCCAAGTGGGATTTGTGTTCTGATCATTACCAGCAAGTATCATCAAGATTGGGTGAAAAAATATTTGCTGGTATTTCAGAAACTCGTTATTTCTTAGAACTTGGCAACCCATCTGAATGAAAGTGCTTTTCCACAGTCTGTGTCTAGGGCTACTTGAAGAGGAAACAAACCATAGAGACAATATTGAGAACTCCTTTATTTTGTCAAGTTTCAAAGAGCTACTACAAACCATGTTGGATTTAGAGTTCCAAATTCATCTATCTATATAGGAGAGAACAGAGGGAAACCTAAAAATAAAAACTGCTACTGTAAACGAACGCTTCAACCTAGCAGAACAAAATTTGGTGAGCCAAGTGGGATTTGTGTACTTTTCATTACCACCAGGTATCATCAAGATTGGGTGATAAAATATTTGCTGGTGTTTCGGAACTCGTAATGTCTTGGAAGCTGGGCAACCCCTTTCAATGAAAGTGCTTTTCCACAGTCTCTGCTTAGGGCTACTTGAAGAGGAAACAAACCAGAGAGACAAAACTGATAACTACTTTTTTTTTGTCAAGTTTCAAAGCGCTACTACAAAACATGTTTGATTTAGAGTTAGAAATTCATCTATCTATATAGGAGAGAACAGAGGGAAACCTAAATATAAAAACTGCTACTGTAGACGAACGCTTCAACCTAGAAGAACAAAATTTGGTGAGCCAACTGGGATTTGTGTTCTGATCATTACCAGCAAGTATCATCAAGATTGGGTGAAAAAATATTTGCTGGTATTTCAGAAACTCGTTATTTCTTAGAACTTGGCATCCCCTCTCAATGAAAGTGCTTTTCCACAGTCTGTGCATAGGGCTACTTGAAGAGGAAACAAACCATAGAGACAAAATTGAGAACTCCTTTATTTTGTCAAGTTTCAAAGAGCTACTACAAACCATGTTGGATTTAGAGTTCCAAATTCATCTATCTATATAAAAGAGAACAGAGGGAAACCTAAATATAAAAACTGCAACTGTAGACGAATGCTTCAACCTAGAAGAAGAAAATTTGGTGAGTCAAGTGGGATTTGTGTACCGATCATTACCACCAAGTATCATCAAGATTGGGTGAAAAAATATTTGCTGGTATTTCGGAAACTCGTTATTTCTTGGAAGCTTGGCAACCACTTTCAATGAGAGTGCTTTTCCAAGTCTGTGCCTAGGGCTACTTAAAGAGGACAAAAACCATTGGGACAAAACTGAGAACTCCCTTATTTTGTCACGTTTCAAAGAGCTACTACAAACCATGTTAAATTTAGAGTTCCAAATTCATCTATCTATATAAAAGACAACAGAGTGAAACCTAAAAATAAAAACTGCTCTTGTAAACGAACGCTTCAACCTAGCAGAACAAAATTTGGTGAGCCAAGTGGGATTTGTGTACTTTTCATTACCACCACGTATCATGAAGATTGGGTTAAAAAATTCTTGCTGGTATTTCGGAAACTCGTAATGTCTTGGAAGCTGGGCAACCCCTTTCAATGAAAGTGCTTTTCCACAGTCTCTGCTTAGGGCTACTTGAAGAGGAAACAAACCAGAGAGACAAAACTGAGAACTACTTTTTTTTGGCAAGTGTCAAAGCGCTACTACAAACCATGTTTGATTTAGAGTTCCAAATTCATCTATCTATATAGGAGAGAACAGAGGGAAACCTAAATATAAAAACTGCTATTGTAGACGAACGCTTCAACCTAGAAGAACAAAATTTGGTGAGCCAAGTGGGATTTGTGTTCTGATCATTACCAGCAAGTATCATCAAGATTGGGTGAAAAAATATTTGCTGGTATTTCAGAAACTCGTTATTTCTTAGAACTTGGCAACCCCTCTCAATGAAAGTGCTTTTCCACAGTCAGTGCCTAGGGCTACTTGAAGAGGAAACAAACCATAGAGACAAAACTGAGAACTCCTTTATTTTGTCAAGTTTCAAAGAGCTCCTACAAACCATGTTGGATTTAGAGTTCCAAATTCATCTATCTATATAGGAGAGAACAGAGGGAACCCTAAATATAAAAACTGCAACTGTAGACGAACGCTTCAACCTAGAAGAACAAAATTTGGTGAGTGAAGTGGGATTTGTGTACCGATCATTAACACCAATTATCATCAAGTTTTGGTGAAAAAGATATTTGCTGGTATTTCGGAAACTCGTTATTTCTTAGAAGCTTGGCAACCACTTTCAATGAAAGTGCTTCTCCAGAGTCTGTGCCTAGGGCTACTTAAAGAGGAAACAAACCATAAAGACAAAACTGAGAACTACTTTGTTTTGTCAAGTTTCAAAGAGCTACTACAAACCATGTTGGATTTAGAGTTCCAAATTCATCTATCTATATAGGAGAGAACAGAGGAAAACCTAAATATAAAACTGCTACTGTAGACGAATGCTTCAACCTAGAAGAACAAAATTTGGTTAGCCAACTGGGGTTTGTGTACTGATCATTACCACCAAGTATCATCAAGATTGGGTGAAAACATATTTGCTCGTATTTCGGAAACTCGTTATTTCTTAGAAGCTTGGCAACCCCGTTCAATGAAAGTGCTTTTCCACAGTCTATGCCTAGGGCTACTTGAAGAGGAAACAAACCATAGAGACAAAACTGAGAACTCCTTTATTTTGTCAAGTTTCAAAGAGCTACTACAAACCATGTTGAATTTAGAGTTCCAAATTCATCTATCTATATAAAAGAGAACAGAGTGAAACCTAAAATTAAAACTGCTACTGTAAACGAACGCTTCAACCTAGCAGAACAAAATTTGGTGAGCCAAGTGGGATTTGTGTACTTTTCATTACCACCAGGTATCATCAAGATTGGGTGATAGAATATTTGCTGGTGTTTCGGAACTCGTAATGTCTTGGAAGCTGGGCAACCCCTTTCAATGAAAGTGCTTTTCCACAGTCTCTGCTTAGGGCTACTTGAAGAGGAAACAAACCAGAGAAACAAAACTGATAACTACTTTTTTTTGTCAAGTTTCAAGGCGCTACTACAAAACATGTTTGATTTAGAGTTAGAAATTCATCTATCTATATAGGAGAGAACAGAGGGAACCCTAAATATAAAAACTGCTACTGTAGACGAACGCTTCAACCTAGAAGAACAAAATTTGGTGAGCCAACTGGGATTTGTGTTCTGATCATTACCAGCAAGTATCATCAAGATTGGGTGAAAAAATATTTGCTGGTATTTCAGAAACTCGTTATTTCTTAGAACTTGGCATCCCCTCTCAATGAAAGTGCTTTTCCACAGTCTGTGCATAGGGCTACTTGAAGAGGAAACAAACCATAGAGACAAAATTGAGAACTCCTTTATTTTGTCAAGTTTCAAAGAGCTACTACAAACCATGTTGGATTTAGAGTTCCAAATTCATCTATCTATATAGGAGAGAACAGAGGGAAACCTAAATATAAAAACTGCAACTGTAGACGAATGCTTCAACCTAGAAGAGGAAAATTTGGTGAGTCAAGTGGGATTTGTGTACCGATCATTACCACCAAGTATCATCAAGATTGGGTGAAAAAATATTTGCTGGTATTCCGGAAACTCATTATTTCTTGGAAGCTTGGCAACCACTTTCAATGAAAGTTCTTTTCCAGAGTCTGTGCCTAGGGCCACTTAAAGAGGAAACAAATCATAAAGACAAAACTGAGAACTACTTTGTTTTGTCAAATTTCAAAGGGCTACTACAAACCATGTTGGATTTAGAGTTCCAAATTCATCTATCTATATAGGAGAGAACAGAGCAAAACCTAAATATTAAAACTCAACTGTATACGAACGCTTCAATCTAGAAGAACAAAATTTGGTGAGCCAAGTGGGATTTGTGTACTGATCATTACCACCAAGTATCATCAAGATTGGGTGAAAAAATATTTGCTGGTATTTCGGAAACTCGTTATTTCTTAGAAGCTTGACAACCCTTCTCAATGAAAGGGCTTTTCCAAAGTCTGTGCCTAGGGCTACATGAAGAGGAAACAAACCACAGAGACAAAACTGAGAACTCCTTTATTTTGTCAAGTTTCAAAGAGCTACTACAAACCATGTTGAATTTAGAGTTCCAAATTCATCTATCTATATAAAAGAGAACAGAGTGAAACCTA